>NC_056745.1:906763878-906913878 GCF_019279795.1 Protopterus annectens
CCGCTAAAGACAGATGAGTGCTAGGTCAGGTTTTTACCAGTCTTTTAAGACTGTTTTACAAATAATAGGAGACTGGGTTTCCTTGCAAAACTAGTCTTACTTCTCAGTCACTGATATGAATTTAGTTTTGTTGTGGCAGTCAGCATGTAATATAATGTGGTTCTAATAGTAAACCGCAGAGTTATATCTTGGCCATCTGAAAGCAAAAAATGTCTCCACTTCTAAAACCATTATTGTTTGGGGGATATGAAACTGGAAACATTAAATCAATCATGTTATGGTACATAAGGCTAAAAGATATACATATGTCCTACCTGTACAGAAAAAAAGGCAACATAAATAATCTTCTTCAGCGTACTACCATCATGATGCTACAGTCATGCACATGCAGTGTAAGTAAGTCTCATAACTTTAGTTTAACCAGTCCTCTTACAGAAATACAAACTGAAAGCTTTAATGCTGCTATGCACTTCCAACATCAATGCTGTGCTTTTAATGCTGGTATTATTGGGGGGCGTGCTCAGCAAGTTTTAACTGTGGGATTTATCAAAAGCTGTTGCTACCATTCAATGCCCTAAAAAATAAACTAGTATCATACCATCACACCAATACACCTGCAAAATCATAAATGGAGGGCCAGATGCATAAATGTATTGTGACAAGTACACAACCGTGTACACATTGCAGTATGTTTTTTTGTATTCAGTAAACACCCTCACATGGCTAACAATTCAAGAAAGTGCTTGGCTATGTAGATTGGCTTGACCATCTCCACCACGTGGTGGTAATGAAAAATAAACATGGTGGAGGGAACCACTAGACACCAGGGAGAAATTTTAAAAGTGTCATACTTGCACCACCATTACTACAAGGACTGGGGGGGGGTGTGGGGATACACACTCTATAGTGCCATACTTGCACCACCATTTCTACAAGGACTGGGGAGTGGGGAGATAAACACTCTACAGTGTCATACTTGCACCACCATTACGAGGACTGGGGGTGAGGGGTACACCCTACAGTGCCATACTTGCACCAACATTATTATGCAAATGGGGGTGATACACTAGACACCAGGGAATAGTGCCTTAAGGCACAGAACAGCATTACAGGGATGGGAGGATGCACCAGATGCACACTTAAATGCCATAATGGCAACAATGGTAGTACAGGAGGTGGGGGGAGGGATCCAGTATACCACCAGGACTGATTCTTTAAGGTGCAGTAACAGCATCAACATCATAAAAGGGATCAGAGGGTGGGAGGATGCACTAGAACACTAGGGCATATGTCACACATGCCCTAAAGGCACTAAAGTATGACAGGATGAGGGACCACAGGAGGGTAGGGACAGGTACAGGGACTGTAGTGTGTGTGTGTGTGTGTGTGTGTGTGTGTGTCTGTGTCTGTGTGTGTGTGTGTCTGTGTCTGTGTGTGTGTGTGTCTGTGTGTGTGTGTGTGTGTGTGTGTGTACTTGATTGTGTATGTGTGTGTGTGTGTGTGTGTGTGTGTGTGTGTGTGTGTGTGTGTGTGTGTGTGTATGTGTGTGTGTTTGTGTGAGAGAGTGACTGGAGGAGAGATTCCACTGCCTACAGAAGCAGCAGGATACTACCACAATGTGCAGATCTGCAATTCAGGAAACATGCAAGTAAGCCACTAAAGTTGTCTGACCTTTCATAGCTAATCTTTTCCTGAATCTCAAATGGGCATGTCATACTGGAAGGGCCTATGGCTTGTGCTAGGACCTTTAATGAATTTTTGGGGGAGTTTAGTTAGATGAAATTATTACAACCATTGGGAGTAGTACTCATTCATGACTTTCCAGTGAATTTATAAGTGACCTTGAAGGACAAGTTTGACTTTTTGCTGATGACATGAATGTATGCAACATAGCTGATGTAGAAGTTAGTAGAGAAAGGATGAGAACAAACTTGACAACCTTGCCAGAATGACTCAAAACATGGCAATTTAAATATAAAAGAATACAAAATAAATCCTATGTGAAGCAGAACTTATGAAAGACTGGTCATTGTTGAGGTGGGTAGAAATAGTAGTAATTAAAAATTAAAGAGACTTACAGTCAATCCAAAGAATGTGGTGGAGAGTCTATCAGCATTTGGACTGAAAAGTTGGAAACCTTATATCTGGAAGCGTTAAAAACATACTGTTCAGCTAGTTTATTTTGTTGAGCTTTTACAACTACTGTTAAGAGGTAAGAGCTGTTTTGAGAACATAAATTGGAGTAATTCAAGAAAAAAAAGTGAAAAATGAAGATGGGTTCCAGAAGCTGTGCAACATACCTTTACACTACTGCCATTGTGTGATTTCCTTATGTCTAGCATGACCATATAAAGAGAGCTTGAATTAGATTCTGAGAAAAAAACTCCATGGTCACTTGATAATTTGAGATTCACTTGCTCAGACAATGTTTTGTCACATAAAAGCATTTAATGAATACTTTTTTGCAAAGCCTAATTTCAGTTAACAAGCCTGATTCTTGTAAATTTGCCTTATTTCTTAGTGTTTTTCCATTTCTTGTAAAATCTAGAAACGTTTTCTCATGAAACTAACTATTGCCTACTCCTCCTACTCTCCTAACTACCCAGGACTTCCGTCTTCCTAGCCAGTTTTAGAACCCACTTTTTATTTCATACATTGTTTACCAGAAATTATTTCTGCCTTACCTTCATGTTACTGACAGCAGCCATTTTGGGCAGTTCTGTTTATCTCTTTGTTATGTGATGAGTATAGCAGCCACTCACACATGATGTCATACTTACTTTGAGATTTGTTTTTGTACTGTTGGTCAGCTGCAATCTGGAGATCACCTTATTAGGTATTACAGGTATCTGTAGTTGCTCAGAAGTCTACCTGTACTTCTGAACTTTAAAAGGGTGAATGATGACAAGCACACAAATGACAATTGTAGGGCATATTCTAAGCAGGCTAAAGATATAAAGCTAATATACATACATACACAGATATATATATATATATATATATATATATATATATATATATAGTATAGATATAGATAGATACACATATAAATATATAGATACATTGATATAGTTATATACAGATACAGACACAGACATACAGATAAAAATAAGAGAGAAAAAGGTTTAGTATAATCCCTTATGTATGATCATGGCCTCCTGCCTCCTTCTGAGCCTTCTCATGCTATTATGTCTCCCCTGTACTAGGAAGCATTGTTCCCATCATTACAATTTTTGAATCGGTACACCACCCACAATGCAACCCATAACCATAACTGTTTCACAACATTGCCTTCTATCCTTAGTTAACCTGTATGATTTTTATTGTTGGCTTCCAATGGGTCCCACCTGCATGGTTCTCACCCACATCTCCAGACAGCATATTTATGTGATCTGTACTTGTAAAACCCAGCCTAGATACTACTTTAGGCTGTTTCAGAAATGTGCTGTCTCCTCATTCCTTCCTGTGCCCACTGCCTTTCACTGTTAGGAATTCTTTAGGATCCCATCTCTGCCTCTCACAATCATGAATACAGAATGTACTTCATTAACAAGGAATGGTAGTGCATAGCATGATGTCCCTTACTTACAGTTCTGGATGTTTAGAGTGACAACTGTAAAGTACTGCTGCAGCACACAGCTAAGATCAGATTTGTTTTTATAGTGACCTTTACAGCTGTCTATCTCTGTGGTGCCCCCTACCTATTTTCAGCATTCATGACAGAGTGCCTTCAGATGACCCGGGGCAACTTGTGTAACTGACTGGAAGGTCTCTGCAGGGCTGCTTTGAGTCTTTCTGAATCTGGTTCTCTATTTTGATTAAAATAAAAATATCGCAGATAGTTCAATTACTTCCTGCTAAGGTAAAAAAAAAACAGAGTTTTCTTATTAGTATAATAACAGAAAAAAATGACTGCTGAAATAAACACAGAAACTATTAGAACAGGAAATACAAAATGTAAGTTAATGTTTCTGATCTGACTATGTATGCAAGGAAACATGATAATCAAGAAAAAGTATTTGCTTCACTTGTTCTATTTTTTTTTATTAAGTGAATGTAATGTTTGGGTCCTGGTTTATTTCATTCTGCAGATATACAGCTGTACGGTACTTAGTGGAGAGACAGTTTGCCAGATTAACTTTTACTGATGCCAGTAGGGTTACAATTTGCCAAAAAATGCAATAATTTATGAATTCAAACCAACTTCTTTAATAAATGTACCAATTGAGGGCTTTTGGGTGTAATTGATTCCAGGGTTGTAGTGCCTTAGAGGAAAGGTATATATAACCAAAGTGGTCAGGTGGAATAAATCTTACAATTATAATGGGTTTTTAAGTTGGGAGACATTGACATACTTAGCTGTTGGCAAAGACTGACTTCACTGTCATATAAATTTGCATTGTAGAAACCAGATGCTTGTGCAAAACAGCCGTGTTTATATTGGATGGCAATTTCAGGTTACCTATGACTGACTGAGAGTGCTATTATTTGATTAATTAATTCCTTGCACATCTTTTTGTCAAAACATCTTCTGAAAATGTAATGGACATGTATGAACAGATATCAGCCAGTCAGACCATAACAAAGAAAAATACTTTTTATTTAAACAAAAGTTAAATGAAACTACTAAACAAGACATAGTAAATCCTTGGCAGCAAGATTACCGTTTAATTTGTGAAAGAAAACTGTTGGCATCACTGCAAAGTTGAGTTAACAAAACACAAAACCAAGCCTTATCAACGATCAGAGTGATATAGAGTTGAGCTTTGCTTAATTTGGTGTGCACTATGGTTACATTGCATGTTTGCAAATGTAGAGACTTGGGATTAAAACTGATCAAACTTTCATTTGTGCACATTATCCCTGAATGAACAACTTAATACCGCTTTCTTTGAAGCTTAACCTTGGATGTTGCAGCTTAGTATTGCAGTAATTATGTGGTAATAAAAAATATGAAGCAGATTCACTTATACTTAGTCATATAGGCATACAGATTTACTTCTGTATTTTTGCAAGAGGCTTTTATGGATAAAAAGAAACAAATGGAGGAATAATAGATAAGTGACAATGTATCAAAATAAGTCAAGATGCAGAGTGACAAATGTAAAGTCAAGAGCTGAAAAATTAACTATGCAGCATAGGATGCAGATTTTATGTTTCACAAAAAATTAATCAAAACATTGCTATCAATAGTAAGGAAATGTATAATGTTTGCAGAGAAGGGTGGACCTCTTTTAAGGAAAGAGTGTGAATGGCAAAGGAGCACATATGGATATTGTAAAAGGGAAAATGTGAAGTGATTAGGTCTTGCTTCACAGAGAATATATTGATTAGGAGGCATGCCTTATCTGAGAAGGTAGTAAACTGTTTATCAATGGCAATATTTAAGTATGTAAAATACAAGGTAAGGGAAGGGTAGATGGGAAGGAAAAGAGTTTTGCTATAGAATGTTTGCTTGGGCAGGAGATAGACGGCAGCTGTATTGGTACTGCATGTACAAGATATTAAGTGCAGAGCCAAAACAACAGGATGAAATAATCAAGTTATTACAGGAAGAAGACCAGTGTAATGAAAACTGTATATGCTTAGAGAGGGGGGTCCCTCAAAAAAGCGAATGAAACAAGCAGAAATTATGTTTAATCATTTTCATTAATTCTATTACTAGAGAAGGATATTATATTATTTATGTTGAAAAAGTATGATACTCTGGAATGCTGACTGTCTTTTGTGAAACTGCAAGTTTTACAAAGTACATAGTACACTGTATGTGTATTAATTATAAATCCAAGTATATCAGGATGTTTTAGAATAATAGCATCAGTTGACTTGAAATGACACCTGCAGAGGAAGAAGCAGAGTTTATCACAAAAGATGCGAGAAAGAGGCGTCAACAATAGCATACAAAAATGCTGTGAACATATAGAACTAAAAAAGGTGGGTATCGTATAGCAATGTAGTGTGTCTGATGAAAACATTATGTTTAATAGATCAGAGGAATGACTGACCAGGAGAAATGAAATATGGTCTAACAAGAGAAGAAATGACATATATGTCCTAACAAATTCTGTTTGCCAGCAGGCCAATAAAATACAGATAATAAGGGAGGTGGGAGTGAGAAAGTAAGGAGAACAAGGAAATTGTATTCAAATAGCTGCAGAAAACATCAACAAGGAAAGAACATTATGGGGGACTTCATACTAGTGTCATATTTCCTTGCTTTTAGTGAGTGGGTGACTGTAATAAAGGATATTTTTTCTGGCATGCACTGAAATTGAGATACTAAAAGATTTTGCAAATCAAGTCAGCTAAACACGAAACGCGAGGATTAGTGGCAGTCTGGTCTGCTCAGAAAAGAATGCATACAGAGAATAAATAATACAACACTATTATATATAGTATTTTCATAGTACAGGGAAAGGAGTACCTCGGAAAAGATGAAGAAAATCATTGCATTGCTTTGCTTCTTATATTTACATGCTCGCTGGAATGTTTTTGTTAAAATATGCAATTCCTGATTGGAGCTCTGTTTTAAAACAGCACAGCAATCTAATACTTTATTATTCAGGGGAAACTGTTCTATTGTCTACTTTATGCATCAGAGAGAAAGAAATTAAGAAAGTCTTCTATTTGCCATCCTGATGCCCAGGTAAGAAATTAGATTATTTCTACAGTTATTTCCAGTAAATTTACACTGCAGTTACAAAACTGGGTGTAAAACAGGCATGTGTGTGTGTGTGTGTGTGTGTGTGTGTGTGTGTGTGTGTGTGTGTGTGTGTGTGTGTGTGTGTGTGTGTGTGTGTGCATGCACCAGTACATCTGTCTGAAGAAAGATAAGATATGGTGAGGGATAAATAATGCTGCTATGGCAGTTTTGAGCTACCCTGAAGAAATAGAGATATGGTCTCTGTCAAGTCAAAATCTTATCCATGAAACTAGTCAGCAGATGACTGAACAATTATTGCACAGTTGGGCAATTTCTCTGGACAGTAGGTAGATGGGTTTTGTATACTACACTAACAGGAAGTGACTTTGTGGGGAAGTAGTCCAATACAGCGTGTCTCAATCAATCATCTTTATTTATTATATATATATATATATATATATATATATATATATATATATATATTTCCTGAATCAAAGTGCAATGTAATGCCACTATTAAAACTAAAATGCAGGAGATAAAACTCAGACAAAACTATAAAATCAGATCCAGCTGTGACATAAAATCACTCAGTTAACATTACTGGGCCTAAAACGCAAGATTTAATATACGTGCTTCCACAGCGGTCTGTTCTGGTTATAAAAGCAATAACTTTTTGGCTCTCCACAATATGAAAGTTAAAAAAAATGAAAAAAAAAGAAGAAACAATAATATTTCATAGCCTCCCTATAGAATTAAATTCTCCTGGGCTACAACAAACATACATGTGTCTTAATATATACAGTCTGTAAGCAGTATATGCAGCTAAGCCTCATTAATTCTACTGGGAAACAAATGAGGCAATAATCCCTTCCCATCCCCCACCACTGAGCACATAACATCAATAGAGTGACACAGATGGGCTGGTAAAACAATGATGCAAAGTCATATGCTGCAATATATATATCCAGTTACTTCAGCACATCAGAATGGTGCAATTAATAAGGTCCATTCTTTTCAATTTTTCACTCCCCACCCTCTACCATCACAGTTTTTTTTTTTATTTTTTGAATTAAAGTAGCACAATGGAGATGCTTGTTGTAGTCTCTCATAACTGGAGCAAGACCTGATAAGCTCCTACGTGCAGACACGTATTAATTTATACTGTTATGTATGCTAGTGCTTTGTGGCCATCTAGGGGTCACTGTTATTAGTACTTCCAGGAAATATATTCAAATGCAGTTTTTATCTGTAAAGGATTTCTAGCGTGTTAGAAGTGTATTAGTTATGCAATGATTCCTTTAACTGTCATTTTTTAATACTGTTATATTCACCTCTGACTTCATAAACAGTCTAAGTCAAGAATTCAAAATCTGGTGCTTGTTTATTCAGTCTTACTCAACAACAGCTATGTTTGTCTGTACCAAAAAACAAATGCAGTTTAAGTAATAATTTGCCATAACCATAGGACAAAAGTCTTTTCTATCACAACAGAATATTCTCATATTTATAATGCTTCTTTTCATTTTCCTCCCAACAAGCCATGATCATCACTTTGTTATTAGGTTAAAGAAGCAAAAACAGCAAAACTTAAATAAAGCTAAACATTTAGAAACATACAGATTAATCATATATTGTAGGTATTCCATCATCAGTAAATAAATCAGGAGTGAGCAGAGGTACTCCTTACTGACATTGGGACTCTCTCTCTCTCTGTATATGTATATATATATATATATATATATATATATATATATATATATATATATATATATATATATATGGCACAGTGCCACAGCTTATAGAATTGTCATCTCACAGTAAGAGGTTCCCCTGTTTGATTCTTGGCTGTTGTGTCTTCTGTGCAGAGATGCATGTCCTCCCTGTGTTTGTGTGGGTTTTCTGTGGGTGCTCTGGTTTCCTCCCACATTCTAAAGACATGCAATAGGTGGAATGGACACTCTAAACTGGCCATAAGTGGGAGTGTGCATGTGATTGTGGTGTGGAGGAACGACCATGGCAAGGTTGGCCACCTGGTGGTGTAAATCTTGGCTCCAGATAATTGTCACTGATGAAGTGACAACCTGACCCCGTGTGAAAAAATGGGGAAAAGGGGTTATGGGTAGATATATACATATATATACATATATATATATATATATATATATATATATATACATATATATATATATATATATATATATACAGTGTATATGGCCTGATATACTGGCCTCAAACATATGCCCTATGCAGCCCGACTGAAGAAACTTCAGGTGTACTCGGTTGCATACCGCTTACTCAGAGGTGATCTCTGCCTGTCATACAAGGCCATGTCCAACCCAGAAATGATGGACATACTCCACACAAAAAAAAAAAAAAAATCCACAAGAGTCACACGCTGTAGGGATCTAAACCTCACCACAACGATAAATAGGGAGTGCTGGAGGGATAGATTCCTGTCCCAGAGACTCCCCCATGCTTTGGAACAGGATTCCAATCTACATTAGGCAGAGCCCCTCACTAACCCTCTTCACCTTGACGAGTGGATGGGAAACAGAAAATTTTCCCCGGGGATCACTTCAGTGGCTCTGCTGGACAGAGGCACAGGGAACTAATGGCTCTGCTGGACCGAGGCACAGGGAACTTCATCTAAGGGGGCGGTGAAAGCCAACACATTCTGACTAGGCTTATAGATGCCCTCAGGCAGATAGCCTAGTACTTACTATGAACTGGGTAACTACAGCAGAACTAGTAAATGAGACTGCTAGAAAGGTGCTTGGTGTGACATCTGGACAGAGGAAGGAGGACAAGGAGACCTGGTGGTGGAATGAGGAAGTACAGGAGAGTATACAGAGGAAGAGGCTGGTGAAGAAGAAGTGGGATTGTCAAAGAGATGAAGAAAGTAGACATGAGTATAAGGAGATGAGGCGCATGGCAAAGAGAGAGGTGGCAAAAGCTAAGGATAAGGCATATGGAGAGTTGTATGAGAGATTGGACACTAAAGAGGGAGAAAAGGACCTGTACTGATTGGCTAGACAGAGGGACAGAGCTGGGAAAGATGTGCAGCAAGTAAGGGTGATAAAGGATAGTGAGGGAAAGGTGCTCACAAGAGAGGAGAGTGTGTTGAGTAGATGGAAAGAGTATTTTGAGAGGCTGATGAATGAAGAGAATGAGGGAGAGAGAAGGTTGGATGATGTGGGGATAGTGAATCAGGAAGTGAAACAGATTAGCAAGGAGGAAGTAAGGACAGCTATGAAGAGGATGAAGAATGGAAAGGCTGTTGGCCCAGATGACATACCAATGGAAGCATGAAGGTGCTTAGAAAAAATGGCAGTGGAATTTTTAACTAGATTGTTTAATGAAATTTTGGAAAGTCAGAGGATGCCTGAGGAGTGGAGAAAAAGTGTTTTGGTACCTATCCTTAAGAATAAGGGTGATGTGCAGAGCTGCAGTAACTACAGGGGGATAAAACTGATCAGTCACAGCTTGAAGTTATGGGAAAGAGTAGTAGAAGCTAGGTTAAGAAGGGAGGTGATGATTAGTGATCAGCAGTATGGTTTCATGCCAGGAAAGAGCACTACAGATGCAATGTTTGCTCTGACAGTGTTATTGGAGAAATACAGAGAAGGTCAGAAGGAGTTGCATTGTGTTTTTGTAGACTTGGAGAAAGCATATGACAGGGTGCCTAGAGAAGAGTTGTGGTATTGTATGAGGAAGTCGGGAGTGGCAGAGAAGTATGTAAGAGTGGTACAGGATATGTACGAGGGTAGTGTGACAGTGGTGAGGACTGCAGTGGGAGTGACAGATCCGTTTAAGGTGGAGGTGGGATTACATCAAGGATCAGCTCTGAGTCTTTTCTTATTTGCAGTGGTGATGGACAGGTTGACAGATGAGATTAGACAGGAGGCCCCGTGGACTATAATGTTTGCAGATGACATTGTGATCTGTAGTGAGAGTAGGAATCAGGTTGAGGAGACTCTGGAGAGGTGGAGATATGCTCTAGGGAGCAGAGGAATGAAGGTCAGCAGGGCTAAGACAGAATATATGTGTGTGAATGAGAGGGAGGATATAGGAATGATGAGGATGCAAGGAGTAGAGGTGGCGAAGGTGGATGAGTTTAAATACTTGGGGTCAACAGTTCAGAGTAAAGGTGAGTGTGGAAGAGAGGTGAAGAAGAGAGTACAGGCAGGATGGAGTGGGTGGAGAAGAGTGTCAGGAGTGATTTGTGACAGATGAGTACCTGTAAGAGTGAAAGGGAAGGTCTACAAGAGGGTAGTGAGACCAGCTATGTTATATGGGTTGGAGACAGTGGCATTGACAAAAAGGCAGGAGTCAGAGCTGGATGTGGCAGAGTTAAAGATGTTAAGATTTGCACTCAGTGTGACTAGGATGGATAGGATTAGGAATCAGTATATTAAAGGGTCAGCTTATGTTGGACAGTTTGGAGACAAAGCAAGAGAGACAAGATTGCATTGGTTTGGACATGTGCTGAGGAGGGATGATGGGTATATTGGGAAAAAGATGCTAAGGATGGAGCTGCCAGGTAAGAGGAAAAGAGGAAGGCCTAAGATAAGGTTTATGGAAGTGGTGAGAGAGGACATGCAGGTGGTTGGTGTGACAGAGCAAGATGCAGAGGATAGGAAGAAATGGAAAGAGATGATCCGCTGTGGCGACCCCTAAAGGGAAAAGCCAAAAGATGATGATGATGATGATGATATATATATATATATATATATATATATGTGTGTGTGTGTGTGTGTGTGTGTGTGTGTGTGTGTGTGTGTGTGTGTGTGTGTGTGTGTGTGTGTGTGTGTGTGTGTGTGTGTGTGTATAAATGTAAAATATAGATAGATCTGAGTGTGTGTAAAAAGAAATATATAGTATGTGTGTATAGATATAGATATATATATATATATATATATATATATATATATATATATATATATATATATATAAAATGAATATAGCTAATCTTTCGGCAAGTTTCAGTTGCAGAAAAAATGACAACAAAATTAATCATAAAATTGCTTACATTTGAGTTTTCTACAGTAGTGGTAGGTTGGCTAACCATCCTATTGTAAAAAAGCATTATACGTTCATAGGTTCATAGGTAAGTACTAGGCTAGCTGCTCTTTTGGGACATTTTAATCCTCAAAATAACCTGTCCCATTTGGTTATAGGTTGGCCTTACCCATGTATTGGATAAAGCACTTAGGATCTGGATCTGTCCAGTAGTAGTAATAGTACAAGGGGAATTTCTGGAGTAAATTTCCTGTTTCCTATCCATAGATCTAAGTTGCATTTGAAAATGGACAGGGATGAACTTTGTTGTATGTCTGTTCCCCAGCAGCAATATTCTCTGTGGAATATTGCTGACCCTCCAAACCAATCTGTTGATGTTGCAGAAGAGGTTTAGATCCCTAGACTGAGTATTTCTGATACCATTTGACTTGCTGATATGCAGTAAATCTATCATTAATTATGTTTACTGACAAATAATGCTTTGTTATGAGTATTATAAACAAAGAGTGACAATACTTCTTTTCATTCTGTCTTACCCTGGCAAACAGCACTGGCGACATCTAGCAGAAGATCTTTGTCTTGAAAGATGTGATGCTGATGATTATAAGAGATTTATATCTTGAAGGGCAATGACAATACTTATCATTGTGAATAGAAGTAACACTTTATACAGAAAGATGTCCTTTTTTCCATTTTAACTATGAATCGAGTGGCTAGAATATTGTCCGAGGGGGCCAAGCCTGCTATGCAGCACATTTACCTCCATTTACCCCCCCCCATGCACCCATGCATACTTCTTTTTCAATTGGTCTAAAAGGAGTCAATCTTTAGGCTTAACAGTTAAGTTACATGTGATATTGTTATCTGATGTATCCATCTTGAACAAAATCTGCAGACTATCTCTTCTAATCAAACCAGCATGTGATTTACTAATTGTTGACTTACCTGGATGGCATTTCAGACCATCGTCCATGCACAGAACCGTCCAAAATTTCACAAACAATTTAGAAGGGAGAGTGATGTCTTTTAACCTGAGAAACGCTATCAACACAATCTCACAATAGAGCTGTAGAGGTGAAAGTGTAAACTAAAACTCTTTCAAGATTTCAGCTGAAAACCTGTATCAAAAAACATATGTCCTCAGAAACAATACAAAGTCCTTTACAGTGAAAATATACAGGCACCAGAAACTAGAAAAGAGCTGTGCATCAGAACATTATAGACTTCTGAGCAGAAAATCTTCCTGAGAAAGTTGTGCAAATATGTTCTGACGTGGGAATCAGTGTGACTTGTATCATAACCTTTAGACCATGTAGTCAAACAAGACTTCAGATTTGAAGACACATTTCCTACCACAACTGTTAATAACATATCATTTAGCACTGGACACTGAAACAAATTAGTAGAGGAAATTATATAGGTGACGTCATGAAATAACAAAACAAATGACAAAAAAAGTTAGTTCTAAACATTAGTACAGGAGCAGCGGCATGTACAAAAATGAATTGAGAATGAAAGCTCAAAGGGGCAAACTAGATGGGCCATAAATCCTAATCTGCCATTGTCTATGCCCTTCTGCACAACATGTGAAGTAAAATAATCATGAATCTGTTTTTCTCATTAAAAGGAGTTACATTTCTCTGGCATGCATTTCTCTATATAAATTATTATCCTTTTTCTTTCTCAAATGATTTTACTACAGGGATGAAGGAAGCATAAATATCCTTGTGAATATTAACTTCAGATGTTATGACTCCTTCTACAGTGTACAGACTGAAACAAACCAATACCAAGACCACATTTGTTTATACTCTGGAATCTGCAAGTACATTCCAAAGAAGAATGCCTATCATATGCAAATGTGAAGATTTTAGTAATTCTGAATTTTATTTTGTACACCATACAGACCAGTTTTGGCACAGGGAAATAATTGTAAGAGCAATATTTTTACTCTAGCCTAAGGTCCACAAAAATAAATTCCTTTCACTCATTAACTTATGCCAAATCTTGCTTTTGTTCAAATACAAATATGATGCAGTATTAATAGGATATTGTACACTTTACAGCACATGGTGAAAACTGCTTATAGAATAGATTCTTATTTTGAAGTACACATATACACATACAACCACACACGCACACACACACACACACACACACACACACACACACACACACACACACACACACACACACACACACACACACACACAACACAACATATGCTGTTGATGAGACTTTCCAGACTCTACATAAAATCCATCAACATTTATAAACACTGATTCCAATTGCAACTCATGTGGTGTTAGTCACCTATTATCTAATCTGTTCTATTTTTCTATTAACTCTGACTTATTATTTCAGACCAATCATAAGAAATAAAGGACAGTAAGAAAAAATTACCCATAAGTTATAATTATATGTTTAATATTATGCATAACATTACACATAACCTTGTGCAACTTTTCTGTTCTTGTAAATATATACCTTTTAAACTATGTGATTTATAAACTGCAACTGCATGACTGGCGTGGGTCATGGCTGAAAAGGATCTGTCTGTTCACCAGTTCCACACCAGTTAAAAAAGTAAATAAATAAATGCTACCGACTAGATAATTTGTCTTGCTGTTTCACAAACTGTTCTGCTGTCATTGCTACAAAAGTCAGGGAGGTAATTATTTTGGTAATTTCCTGTGTACAAACTGATCCTAAACATAACTGAAATGTTGATTATCTACTGCCTACTTTCACTGAAAACAAAGACAGCATTCACCTTTTACTGTTAGTTACAGCAAAATACTTGTATATAGTAGATATTTTCCTCAGAATCAGGTATAACTAGGGTTGCAAAATTATGAGAAAGAGGTTCAAACATAGTATTGATAAGTGTAACATTATTTTCACAAATAACATTTATACACGGTTACATAATCCTTGCATTTTTGTTAGCTCCTTCTATAAGGATAATTCATAGTGGGACATGTCTTAAACTGTGCATAGACTGAAGACCCCTGGTAAAGCTTAATGATACACTGTAAAAACTACATTTTAAGAAAATGCACAGGAACTGTGTGCTCCAGATGTAATGGCTGCATTGATGTCTGATCTATTTCTGCCACTTAAAGAATGAAAAAAAAGACAGAAAAGCAACAATTGTCTTCTTACCTCTTGAGTTTACTATTAATGATATCACAGAAGTCCATGGAATTCAGTACACAGTATCTACAGGGTTGTGGTAGTTGATCTCTACTGAACATGAAACATAGTTATTTTTAAAACTTACCTGGGATACAAGCTAAGGGTTATTTGTCCAAGTAGGTAAGTCAAATAGCTTTTCTCACAGTTAGGTCACATACATCCAGGTATGTATGATAAACCATGCTGTTGTTGTGGTTAGTGCACACCTGATAGTCTTGCTTACTAGCCAGTGAGTTAAGGAGAAAGGCTGTGCCACGTTCAAAAGGAATTTCCATAGTCACATTAAACTACACAGTCAGGAACAGAACAGAAGAAATCTAATGAGGCAAAACCACTTTGAGATGATGGCAGCAGCTTGACGCATTTGAGTGTGAATTACTGTGACCCTGTTGCTCTAAACCTCACACCAGTTATTGACTAGCTACTACAGGAATCAGCATCTTACTGCCTCTTTCACACATGATCTTTCAACTATAGCAAGTTCTAGCACAGGTGCAACCTAATGGGCATGTTTAGCAGTGACACAACAGATTATAAAATGTGCTTCAGCACAGAAGAAAGCATGATTCATGTCACTTTCTGTGCTTTACTGGGAATGCAAATGCCGTGTCAAGTATCAATAAAAGAAACAGTACTAATGTTGTTGCTTTCATTGTGCCCAACTCATGAATGGGTTCTAGTCCCTCCGTCCATGACATTAAAAATCTCTAAACACCTGCAGAAATTAGGAAATGTACATATCGAGGGCAAAGTAGATAATTTCTGACAGTGGATTAGTTAATTATACATGGTTGGAAGTAATGACCAATATACCAGAGAAACTGCAAATATTTCCAAGTTGAATGGAACAACATTTTTAGATTATACCTTCCAAATGGCAGTCCATAATATAGCTTACAAATGAGACATTACAAAATATCTTTTTTCTTTGTTTAAGCACAACTGCAAATCACCTACTTCACCCTTCTATTCTCTTCAACTGTGGCCTTACCTTGACCTGATCTGTACAATCATGTTAGAATGTATAACTAAAGAAGCATCCTCCTTTTCCCCCTTTTCTCTCCTTCTAGCAAATTCTTTTCAAAATACGTTTCTTATCTCTTCAGATGACATTGCTATTAATTAATGATTTGTGGATTACTAACATGCCTCTGTTTAATGTGTTCTTTATGTAATTATGTTTTTATCAGAGCTTTTCTCCATGGAAAAACTTTGCTTCGTTGTGCCCAGCTCATGAATGGGTTCTAGCCCCTCCTTCCATGATATTAAAACCATAATGATGCTGCTATTAATAAATAATACTGTTTAAATTGTGTATATTTGCTGATTACTTGTATAGTTCTGTTTACTGTTTTCTTTATGTAATGCTGGAATTTTTCTGCAGCTTTTCGCCTTTGGTCTCCTCTGTAAAGGGGTAGTTTTCTGCCCAGTCGGTCTATCCCGATAAACAAATGTAATAAAAAAAAATAAAATAAATAAGTAAATGCATAAATAACAGATGGAACTTGCCTAAGATACTGATCCAGCACCATAGTTCAGTATTATTCCCTGTATGATACTGGAAACCTGCAGTCCATATGTTCATTTGTTAAGCTTATATATAATGGTGTTCAACAAGAAGCTTACTACCATAACCTCATATCTGTCTGTCTGTCTACCTCATATCTATGTATCTATCTGTCTATGTATCTATCTATATAGCTGTATATTTTTTGCATATATTTTGCATTTTTAATAAATGCAAAAGACTTGACTATGGGATATCATCTTCTTATTGGCCTTATTTATGTCTCAAGTTTTCTAAGACTTTGTCCACTAAGTCAGCTTGAAGAGTCATACTTATTTAAGCAGCCTAGGAGAATGCAGTGTGTTTTTACAGCAGTTCTCAGAAATGGAGGCATTTACTCTACTAAGAATCATAATATAAATGCTCGGAAGTAGAATGTGGAGCTTCATTTCACAAAGCACTGGCTATGTTCCCTTAAATGTCTCTTTAAGAATGAGCTAATATCATTAAACCTGCTTCAACCCATGATGATATTACAACCTATACATAAAAACCCCAACTTTTAAATAAATAATCAGATGATAGACTTAAAACGCTTCCCCTATATAATAAACATAACTGTACAAGATATATACCCATACTTAAATGATTCTATTCAAGAAATAAGAAGTCAAATGAACCTTCCTAAATCATATTTGCTGATCCTGTGACAGATTAAAGAAATGTGTATGAGTTATCTTCATGATATCACCATTAATAAAGAAGAAATAATGAAATGTAAATTACTATGGAAAACTCTTTTACTAAACAAGAAATATACAGCATGCTCATACAAAATGATAAAGGATATGAAATTTCAAGATCATATACTCATATCGGATTATTGGAAGAAAAAACTCCCATCTATCGAGAATCACAAATTAACCCAAGCAATCAACCTAACAGTAAAATCCATATCACTTCAAAAGTTAGCCTTCACTCCACTCATGATATATAACAATGCATATTACACGCACCTTAGCTTGCATAAATTTAACTCTAAAAATTCCCCAACTTGCCCACACTGTAAAGATAAAATTGCTGACGTTTTCCACATGTTCTGAAGCTGTAAATGTGCATTTAAACTTTGGAACTCCCTGAAATTGCAATTACAAAAGATGGGCTATCAATCATCAACGCTCACCTGGGAATTTATGATATTACATATTCCCGCAAATAATTTATCTAAAAACCAAATAACCATTCTTATTAATATCTTTCTATTAATGAAACTCTACATAGCCAGCAACTGGCTTAACCCGTACAAGAACTTTGGCGATTAAACATATACTAGCCCATAAATACATAATAAACAAACAAACCAAAAATCCCAATCACTTTAAACTATGAGTTAACAGATTTTTAACATTATACTTACATAAACCACTAATCAAAGATACAATAATACAACATGCACAAGAATCCCAGCAACAGCATGTAGTCATAAACCTAGATATTGTTACTAACCCTGGAGATTGCATTCAGAGGAAGTATATGAAGTTAACCAGCTTTATAAATATGAAACTATGAAAGCATCTATGTACATAGTGTAAATATGTTTAATTGTATTGTCTTAGTTATGATTTAGTATAACCTGAATGCAGAAAATATATACAACACACATCTGTATATGCTAACTTGCATACTGTTGAAAAATAAATATTATTGAAAAAAAAAAAGAATGAGCTAATGATGGTTGAATATGTATACTGACTGCATGTTTTTGTTTTTGTATACTGGCTACTCTGACGACAAAATTGTTTTGTTTCATATGGAAATAGTATCAGTGATAATACAAATGATGCCTTTGTTTAATTAAGGAATCATGAAAAAAAAACAACTAAACTACTCTGTAAGATGTAGACAACTTATATGAAATGGCTGCCCTCTTTTTACTCTTTTTGTGGTTTTCCACATGATTTTACATAACTACCATATTAACATTTGATCTTCCTTTTTTGTTTCCATTAGTGAGCATGTGGTTATTTCTTGTAAATGTTAAGTCCTGTCTTTTACAGATCACATAAAACATATGGGATAATGAATAGACCACTGTTGTTAACAGTGTGGTTATTCTTCAAGCAGCTGCTGAAAGGCTTGATTTTGACACTGAAGCTTCAGAGGTCACGTACATCATACATCAGTTTCAGGATAAGCAATTAGCAGCAGCATTCTCCTCATTTTTGTAGTATATGACAGTGATTCCTTTTATATAACAGGGACATATAGAGCAAACTGAAGTTATATCAGCAAGGCATATGTTAGTAAAGAAATGAGTAAGTGCACTAATTATATTCATAGTGTTTTTATTTATTTATTTGCTTGGTTGGTTGGTTGTTACTGGAGAATTAAGTAACCCCAAGGGACCCATTTTAGTTACAGCCTAGGTAAAATGTACAGATAATATATAAACATTGTGAAAAATTTTACAGATGATGTTGAGACTGACACATTTCATGGACTTTATAAAAAAGTACTGAATATAGTGATATCAAAAGCAAGCAATGAATTGCAAGCTGAAATGGATGCTATACCATGCATTAATAAGTGTGTATATATAATTATAGACGTCCTGTACAGTACTTTACATCATTCTGAAATGCACTAAATGAATTACATTTTATATGTATTAAGTGAGTTCTTAATGTTACTGTTTGCAGTTGTATTACTGACTACTTATTTATTCCTTACAAACTAGTAATGTATGTGAAATACACTATAAATACTAGAAATGTATGTGAAACTGCTTTCTGTGCTCATTGAAACATTTTGTCAAATTATACTGATTTGCTTTTATCACTGAAGTGATACAAAAAGGCTAGTATCGACAGCAAATCAGTATCATTTTATTCCACTGATTGTTCACATATTTGGTTACAGAAAACAACCTATATAATAATCTTTTGTCAGTATCAGTTTTACAAACTTATGCACGCATCATTTCTAGCTGAATGCACTCACTGTATTTGGTACCCATTCCTAGGCATATGGACATCAGGCTTTTTATATGTTGAGTGCATGCTTAGGTTTTTCATTTTTCCTGTACTGATAAACCCAAAGAAAAAGAAAATATGTCTATAGTAAATGGAACCTGGCTTATTACTATAAGTGCATTATTAAATACATGAATATAATTGCTCATTTGTGCACTATTATTCTAAAGCACTTTCATTATTTTCCTTGGTAAATTGTAATTTCTCCCATGATGTCTTAATAAAGGGAAGTTTGTAAATATTTTTGTAAAGACATTTCTCAGCTTTGCTACGGTATTTCTGCTCAAGTCCTATATGCATCTATTATACAACATTTTTGCTCTTTCATTTCCGACTGTGAACTCTCTAACTTTCATCCGAGTCATTCTCTGCATCCAGTAAAGATCAAGCCATTCAGTGTAAGGTAGGATCAGACTGATGGGATCAAAATATTGAATCTTGTGGTGGTGCTGCGGTAGCATTGTCGCCTCACAGTAAGATGTCCTGTTCGATTCTCAGCTCGTTAAAGGTTGTGAGTCAGGGCTGGCAACTTGGCACGTAAAAATCTACTGCCAATCATTAGCGGACTGGAGTTCCGCTGTGGCGACCCCTAACTGGGAAAAGCCGAAAGACAACAACAACTCCATCCAGCATCCATCCATAATTCCCTTTTAACTAACTCTTGATAACTGGTATGATAAAAAAATATCACACCAAGTTCTTTAAATGTTTATACTGTAGATATGTATTATAATGCTGTATCTTTAAGAAGCATAGCATTTAGAGTCTGGTTTGCCAATTGTTCTAGAAGTTTTGATAAGAGATGAAGCTGTCAATGACCTTTCAGCTATGCTGCCATTTTGTGTGCTTTTAAAATTGATGTTTTAATTATTACGTTGATTATGCTGACAATCTTTACAAAGCCAAACAAGATGACTGTGTATCTTTGGGTGTGCATTATGACACTTGGTGTGTACACGTATGAGAGTGTGTATGTGTGCATGTATGTGTGCGTGTATGTGCACACAAACTCACAGATGCAATTGTATTTTGCAGGGTGACAAGTCCCATGAACCTTCTGTGGAGGGGCGGCATGATCAGCACATCCCCCCCAAACCTACATTCATACAATCATGAAGAAAAAATAAATCACTGCTAACACATCACAGAAACTTCACTATTAATGTTTTCTATTGTATTCTGTGTTTTTTTTCCCTGGATTCTTGTGACTGGGGCACTTGACACCTGGGGTATGTGAACTCAGTGAAGAGAAGAGAAACATAAATTTCTCTCTGCTGTATACCATATATACTTTTATCACATCCTTTTTGGGGTCAGCCATTAGGATAGACATGCATAGACATATATTGCTTACATTTTCTATTGAATGGGGCTTTAAGTAGTTTGCATAGGATTTTGTGAATCTATTACATCATGGATGTTTTTCTGCTGTAATTCTGAGATACTTTATAATGTTTTTTGTAATGTCATTTGATTTTTTGATATTTGTCTTTCTAAAGTAGTGAGGATTTGTTAGCTGCATATGGGTATGTATGCCACATAAATGAAAATATATGCCATTAAAGCTAAAACTATTGAACACAAGCAATTGAATGGTCATCATATTGATAAACAACCCAAAATAACCACAATAAGAGCTTTTTCAGATGGGGTAAGCCCTTTGCACCCCCACATCCCTTGCAACTTAATATATATTAACTCTGAGACCACACAGCACTGAGAAAAAGGAGAACCTTCCTTAACCCTACTTTCCACCAATCACACACACACACACACACACACACACACACACACACACACACACACACACACACACACACACACACACACACACACACAAAACCACATATACACATATGTTTATAGGTTCATAATAGGTTCATAGGTGTGTACTAGGCTAAAGCTCACTGGGACCTTTTTATAACTAGCCATGCATCTCAAACCACTGAGAAATTCTGATACCCTTGGTAGTATAAGCAAGGGCTTGGGAGATGAAATATTGACAAGTGAGGGCTGGGAAATGAACCATTTACAGGTTGCCTGAATCCATTAGAGACACAGGTGCCAAACCAGGGGTAAATTTCTGGTTCCCCATCCCATTGTCCAAGTCACGATTGAACTGGGTTAAGGAGGAACTCTGCTTCACAAGGATTGAAAATCTGTTGCAGAGATGAGGTAGTCTGTGAGATACACTCTCCCACAGGTCCTGTTTATATTAAACTTAATGTTTAAGTCTTTAGAATGGGTGTCTATTTTGCAGATATGCAGGAGGTCCATCAGAGCGGGGTCCAATGATACCTTGTATGTCAGACATAGATCTTCTCTGCCTATAGGAGGCAGAATACAGAGATAGGGCTTTGAGGTGGTCTGTGTAGGATATGTTATTTACCTTCTGTATTGTTTTAGTGAGGAAACTCTGTGGACATTCCAGGTGTTGGATGTGGTACATACACCAAAGGGGGCACTGTACTCAGTGATAGGTCTGATGAGTGCTGAATACAGTGGGACAATGAACTCCTGGGACCTAGATACCAAACCTTTGTTTATAAGTTGTGCAGCATCAGATGATTTCCTTAGTTCATTGACATACTATAATAAAAGGCTAGATTACTAACTATGTGTGTCACCACATTCCTAACCACTGGGACGACTCTCACTAGTGTGTTGTCAATACAGTAGTTACCAGGGGTGGCCAACTTTGCAAAGGATAGTATTATGCATTTCTTTTAGTCCATGGCTCTGACCCCAGTTATTTGTCTATATCAGGCCTTCTTGGAGAGCATTAGTATTGATGGGGGATCCTCTGACTGCTCCTAATTTGCAATTGTCTGCATGTGTGTGCACACATGAACATACACACACACACACACACACACACACACACACACACACACACACACACACACACACACACACACACACACTTCCAACAAACATCCACATTATAAAAAATATGTCAGCTGTCAGTACATCAGCATAGCCTTTACACAGCATATACCTAACACTATCAAATACTTCTAACAAAAGAGAAATCAGTGTAAAAATATGACAATATTCATTTTGGCAAAAGTATACATTTAAAAATGCAAGTTACACATGGAGTCACACTCACATATACACAGACACACACAAACACACACTCACACACACAGATATATGTATGTGTATATATATATATATATATATATATATATATATATATATCTGAGAGAGACAGCGTTTTGTTTGTGTGCTGCTCTCTGCAAGCAAGCTAAGAGAATGTTTAAAAGCAGAATAAATGCCTATTTTAGCAATGTTAGATTAAAAAAGTGCATTATACAAATATACTTTTAAACATTCTTTGATACTCTGTTTTCATGGGAACAGATCGTATTATTTCTAATAATGTATATGCTGATCATATTTCCATGTTAAATGAGAAAGAAAGATGTTGGATAATTACAACTGGGATGCCTTTTCATCCAGGATGGAATATGGAATGTATATGTACTGTTCCACATTAATGTTATTTGTAGTTTAAATGGTATGACCATTTTATGTTATTTACTTATTTCACATTATTTATGCATTTTGCTATTGAGGTGGTGGAGTGGTTTTGTGCAGATACACGTTCTATTTATATGTATTTGGATATGGTGTATGTGGCACTTTAAACAATCAATCAGGTGAGTTAACTGGTGGTTATTTAAATGTGAACAGATGTTTGAATGTTAGATACTGAGGAAGTGTAAGCGAAACCAAATTATCTGAGTCATCTGTGCAAGAATATTTAACTTCTAGTTACATCCGAGTGCTGTTTTTTTTGTTTTCTGAGAAACACACACACACACACACACACACACACACACACACACACACACACACACACACACACACACACACACACGCACATACGCACACACACGCACACACACGCACACACACACACACACACACACACACACATGCACTCACACAGTGTTCTGGAGATAGAACCCATGAAAAGCCTTCTGTATGCCTGAAATATTATCCTTGAACATTAAATTTACAGTATCTCTGCTTCACTCCTACTCTGCCTGGTTACTAGCAAAACTGATATTGCTTGCAAAAACATGAACATTTGATTTCAGGAGATAAAGACCATCAGTTTTACAAATTTTATGTATACTTGACTACTCAGATTATTGAATAAGAACAAATATCCTAATGATAAAAAAACACTACTTCAAAGGAATGTGGCCAAGAGCAACGTTTGTGTTTATAGAACCTAGAAAGCCTTAGAAAATATCAAAATACCTAGAACTAGGAAATATCAATTACTGGTGCTGTCTAAAAATCTAAGTAAGCAGAGAAAGACAGAGAAAAAGAGAGCTCTGTTGGATCGCTTGCACATCTGCAAAATAAACAGTGTCAGAAACATTAGATCCAAGGACTGAACTTTGCATGGAACATAAATGGAATGCGCTGGAGTGATCAATATGTGTCTCAAAGGTTCCCCGCACTACGGAATAAGCTCCCATCTATGTAAAGCAGAGCTCATCCCTGACTCTATTCAAGTGAAGCCTTAATTACTGAATGGGAATTTGCAAATTCAGCCTGAGTCTGGCACCCATGTCTCTAATAGACAAAGGACAACAGTCAGTAAATTAACCTCAAACTAACATACCCCACACTCACACATAACCCTAATCTACCTCCTCACTAGCCAGCCCCACCATATAGGCAGCCAAGAAACTTGGGAACAAAACTGTGTTGGCTCGAATAGCTTGGCATGTAAAGGCACTGGTGGTTATTAGCCTGGTATATATCTATTAATCTATGAGAGAGAGTGAGGAAAGTGTACAACATCAACAGGTGACAGCTAAGGCTGAAACTGAATACCATTCCACCTGCCATGTGTACTTGAAACTAAAAGCCCAGCACTTAAGATGTGCATGCTTTAAGTATAATGTAAAACTAGGATGTCCAAATCACTGTTCTTACTGCTGCACCCTAAAACTACTGAAGCAGCTGAAATATGGATGAGGTACCATAATATCTTGTCCCCATTGTGCATTTGTGATTCACAGATAGAGAAAAATGAGAAATAGGTAATTGGCTCAGAATTCTTCCCAGCCAAGTGTTGGCCACAATTTGTATGACAGGACATGCTGAATCTCTTATTAATTTCAAATTTCCCTGGCTATCTGAAAAAAGACTAGCAAGTGGTGATTCTAAAATTATTGCTCCCACCATAGCTTAAAATGCATGGTGATGGCAGCCATTGCAAAGCATAGATGCTGTCACAGCACTGAACATTCTAGAAGATCATGAGGGCTAACATGCATTACTCAGCATGTGAAGATATACAACAGCATATCTGTTATCACTGCACAACTACTTCCTTTAGTAATTATTGGACTGAAATCATAAGAAAAGGCCTCAAAACAAGATTCTGACCAAAATATGAACTCACGGTTAGTCCAACTGTCCTGAAGACAGGAGTATTGAATAGGTCAGAAGCCCTTTAAAAAATAGAAGAGTGAACAATCTAGAATAATTCTGGAGTGGGTAAATACAAAGCCTGGAAATAAATATGAGCAGCCCTCACTATGCTTACGATAAGAGAATATAAGCTCCAAGAACCAATGCACTTGAGGGAGAGGGAAAATAAAATACATTCATCAGCATTGCCAGGGTGGATATACTAATAACCTGGATTTTTCTAACAGCTGTAAGTCACAGGTAGCATTAAGGCAGTAATAAATGAAAAAGTTATTCCCATTCACAGGAACACCTTTGTGGCCAGTACATTATAACTAATTAGCCAGTCGCTTTTTAGCATGATGCCTGCAAGTACTTCCATAGCAGAACAAAATATTCTCAGCTTCATTCCAATAAGGGGAAATGCTTAATATTATTAGCTGTTCATAGCTTAGTGAGAATAGAAGTCTAAACGTTCAAGCAGATACAGCCCTTATCACCAGCAAGCTAAACAACTAGTTATTGTGAGTAATCTATGACTGTATATGTTTTAAAGTCTAGCAGGAAGGAAGATAAATAGTATTTGTAGAGGAAAGTTTGGATTTCTACACAAGTGCATCTGCATGGGTATCTGCAGAGTTGGGTGTTGACTTGTCTAAAATGTAGATTGAGATTGTTTTTAATGATAAAAGCACTGAAGAGTTAAAATAGTTTTGGTTTTCATTGAATTGCTTGTGGCCGCATTGATTGGTGTAGTTTTATTTTTACTGGTTCCTTTTAGACACTGGTACTCCACTCTTGTTTTTTGCTAATGTACATTGCTCTAGTGAAGATACTGCAGTGGCCCTATGATCTTATGATCCCATGGTGTTTGCACATACCCTAAGTTGCAATAACTTGAAAATTAATTAAGTCTGGTGTTAAAGAGACCAGAGCCCCTGTGTGGGGAATATGGGAATTTCTTCAGAAAAAAAATATTTTTGAAAACAGAATTGATCAAGTCTTTACTGATTAGGTTTTTTTAATGAAATACCTTTCAAACTATTGACATTGGGCCACTTGCATGGCATGGAAATGTACAGAAACATAGCCTACATTTTGTTATGGTTTGTTTACTTTTCTTTTACTGTATGTGCATGTGTTACTTTTCTTAAAAAATGTCATGTTTAAAAAAGAAAAAAAAGCATAGCTTATAAAGAATGAAACTTTTAAGCTGGTATATAATAAAGCATTTTCAATTTCCAGACATTTTTCAATTAGAAAAATCTAAATTTGTCTTGCTGTATAATAAGAGATTTGCTTTGTTACAAACCTCACATGTAAATATAGGTAAACATACAGAAGGCATGCATTCATGTACGGTACATTTATGTGAATGCTTACTATCTTTTTCATTTAGAATATAGCTGTTTATACTAATTGAATTATCTTGTTTATTTGTCAATTGAATATACCATTTAGCAGAAGTACGTCTTTTCAGGTGTGATCTGGGAGCACTGTTTGTTTAAATGACTTGCTCAGAGTCACACAGAAGGTAAAATGAGGCTGAAGGAATCAAATTCAGGACTGCAAGATGAAACATTCAATACCTCATAGTCTAAATCCTCTGTGACCATCTGCAACACAGTCATCTGATATGCTGTAAAGTAAATTATTAAGCTTATGCAAGACATTATTTTCAAAATTAAATGTCTTAGAATTTCTTGCTGAAAACTGACATCATATCTTAGGGGCATGCAAAAAAAGCCTACACAGTTGTTTTCCACCATGTGCACATCACTGCACAATGTGTACACATGCGCAAAAACGTTTAGAATCAGTAAGCACTCTACAGAGGTGCACACTCCTGTGCAAACAAGGTAAACACTGCGGCATGCTAATTACAGCATAATCAACTGAATTGCATGTTAAATAAGCAATCTAACATGGTGGAACTATTGAACAAGCTATAAAGCAACCATGTAGACTGTGTGCTGGTGTTCCCCATGAATTCCAAAACGTTGGGAATACAGGCACGGAAAGGAGTCTATATGGGCAGAATAAAAAGTAAAAGGAGTGAGATTTGTACAGAACTGACCTTAACATGACAGCATTAGGTACAGGCTGGATGCAACAAAAGGAGAGTAATAATAGCAGCATATTCCTTTTTGTGCCATAACAGAAATACAGATTTGCTCCCCCACTCCCAAAATGAATAGTACACTTGTAAGTAATGCAGACAGATAAAAGTGTAAAAGTGTGTGCTAATCAAAATAAATATTAAAAAATATTAAACAGACTATTCATAGTTACATGTCAGCATATGCAATATGTAGCTAATGAAATGCAGACATATCATCTAAAAATCAGTACTCCTCTGTACAGATATATCCCAAAGTAATATCCTCTCTCATGTGTTCAACACATAAACAATTTAGCTCACCTTCAGTTTCCCTAGCTACATGGTTGCCGTCTGGTGTAGATTCAGGGCTGTCAGCATGATGAAGATGCAAATGAAGTCTGAACTCATTAGAACTGCTGAATCCCAAAAAAATGGATCCATGTAGGTTTGTAAACATAGTGCAAGCACTCCCTCAGTGTTTGTGCGAATGTTTACATCACATGGATGTGTCAAATTAGACCTACAAAGTGTTATACGTACATCTATCAAGGTTGGAAATTCAAGTAAATAGAGCACAGTTTGCAGGTTCTGTTTCATTAACACACAGCTTCCACTTCATTTGTGTGCAAATTGTGTTTTCTCTGTCAGTTTTTTATTATTTTATTATTTTTCTGGCCATTGTTTGAATGATGCAGCACTTAGCATAACCGTGGGCAATTGAGGAATGAATGAAAGGTTTGGCTGTGCTTATATCTTGTTTGCAGAAAATTGCACGACGGGTAAAAGGGAGACCATAAGAATGATTAGTAAATAAGGGAATGTCATGTAACTGTTCCAGTGGCATCATTGCTAAAGTATGACAGTCAGTACTGAGTCTGTGGAATACAACTGCTATTTAACTGACTCTGTGGCAGCATGTGTTAATGCAGTTAATACAGTAATGCATTCCTTTTTGGGGTCAGATGGTACTGGGTTCGAATACAACAGAATCTAACACTTTTAAGTTTTCATATTACCATTGCTGTGCATTGGTGTATGATGTGCATCATTGCACAATAATGCATTAAAAAAAAATTGGGAAGACAGGACAGTGATGAAACAGGGATGCTAAAGTCTGACAGTTAGTACTGATTCTCTGGAATAAACCTAACTACTTAACTGACTCTGTGGTGGCACATTTTAATGCAGCTAATGCAGTGATACATTCTTTCTTGGGGCCAGATAGTATTAGGTTCAAATGAAACTGAAATGAACATTTTTAAGTTATTTTGTATTTACATTGTTGCACATTGGTGCATGATGCACACCATCGTTCAATAATGCATTAAAGAAAAGAAAAGGGGAACATAGTACAGTGGTGAAATGGGAACAGGAAGGGGGAAGAACAAATGGAAACAACACAGGAATGTGCAAAAGAGAGGTAGGAAAGAACCATAGCTATCAATTTCTTCAAAAGTAACAACTGATAATATATGTAGAATATTAGTTGAATTTGGACTGTCACCTCCAGAGAGAAGGGTGACTATAACACAATCATGTTGTATAGCCAATTGGACTGAATCAAGTATGTCAAGAAGACATGTGTGCAAAATGGAGAGCTATGTATGAGATGACTTATTTTTGTGGGACAGGTGCCCATTTTTTTGAGAGAGAGAGAGAGAGAGTAATGTTGGGTAAGCAACGTAGGCATGTTTGGGTTTGGTAAGCAGTGTAGATGAGGAAGCAATTGCAGACAGGCAAGAAAAACAAGACAAGACATAGGGATGGTGATGGACATAAGAGATTGGTGGGCACCATGGATGCGGTGAGGCTGGGACATCCAGGACCCATGGCCATCAAGCTGGGTGACACTGAGAATCGAGTCCTCACCCACTGGACTGTCATCACAGTCACCTCACTCTGCCACTGGCTGGAATGCTCAACATCTCCTTCTCATCCTCCTGGTCCTATGCAAAATGAGAGAGAGCAGCCCCTTCATCCAGCATAGGTGCACACCAACATTGTATCACACAACCATATGCACCATCCCTGGCAGATCAGCATGGGTGATAAATTCACCACCTCTGCCACTGCTCCTGGAGGGAACCACTAGACTATCCTCCAGGGCAGGACTACCTGAGGGGCAGATAGTGCAGAGACAGCATAGATGGTGCTACCAAGTTGGCTCCCAGATGTGCTGAGTTATGGGGCTGGGGTGGGTGGAGTGGGAGAGATGGATCTTGTGGGGCAGTCCAACCCCATTGTACTGTGGAGCATTTCATGGCATGGAACTAATGGATGACTGGACATATTTTGACAACACATAATAATATAAAACAAGCACACAACAAAAAAGAGAGAGATAAGGGGTGGAGTGAGAGAAAATAAAGAGATAAGATTTGTGACTTCATATATAACTAACATGCAATGCAGTAATACAATTATTTGACTCTATTATCTTAACCTTTACTCATAAGACTACCACCCCTAACAGATAATTATTACTTTTAAGACTTGCAACTTCTAACAGATGCACACTACATACTACATATTGTAGCAAGTACTTCTTTACATGTGCACATATTGCACATATGCATGTTCCAGTTATACAGATTACAGTTTACAGCAGGGCATGTGTGCCACAGGTATAGAGCTTTTACTTTAAACTTTTAAGTTACACATAATTGAAGAATTAACAGTACTGTATACTTGGGAAGTGTGGTATTTGAACCCACCACCTCTGACTAAGTCTAATTTTGTACTCTTGGTTTGTGCTTCAGACTAATGCATGCATACTTGCTTTTACAGTTGAGATATGCATGGTCAATTTGATACAACTACATAAAATACCAAACAAGCTATCTTTAACTTTTAATGCTACAATAACACTACTCATCTGCTGCATACATATCACATGCCTCCCTCATACTCACCAGTCTTGCACCAGGGGTCCTAATACTGCACTCCCTTTCCATGGCAGCTGTGGAAAAAAACAGAACAGAATACTTTTATGAATACCAGTCCTGCCTGTATTCAGCTTTTTAGCCTTACAAGTACTTTATGTAGTTGATACACATCTGTCCAAGCATTGAGGGAACCCCTCTTCCTCCTCCGGAGGTCATTGTAGTGATGCATACATTGTTCACCAGTGTGGGGGATACCAGTGGCACTGGACCCAGCCCAGGCCAAATTATCCCAAGCCTCTGATTTATGCTGGGACCCAGAAAAGTCCCCCTGTATTAATCTGGCACTGTGGTGTTTAATTAGGAGTCCAACAAAAATCTTGGACTCCTGGACACTCAATCTCTCAACTCTAAATCTAACACCCTTTCCACAAACACCTGCCAAGTTTATCACAGATCAAGAGCAATGGGGAATGATGATATCACATTTACTGGGAATGTGAACACTGTTTGAAAATGTTGCATGCTGCTTTCCATCGCTCAAACACGTGCACAATGGTAAGCAGTAAGCAACAGTGACATGCAATGCAATTTCAAAGTTATTTGATGTACAGGCAGTTGTGTATGTGTGTTTGAGAAATGTGAAGGTCATGCCAGTCCAGAGACCAGAAATATACTTACAGGAATATAGTACACAGTATACCCACAGCCATACATTTGATAATAAATATGATAATACATAGATAAATAAATAACTGACACAATATTAGTGTCTTAGCCCTCATACATATAACTAATATCATGTAAATTATGTGAAGAGTTGTAAGTGAGAGTGACTATAATGGGAAGTGGAACAACAGTAAAAGTGTATGGAACATACTGTATTTGAATCCAGGACCATGTGCATGGTAGTCTTACACTAACACTTATTGCCACAAGAGAGTTGAAAAAACAGCTCTTCATGTTTCAATTCATTGCTATAAACTGCAATGTCACAACAGTGAAAAAAATCTTGCACACATTGTACTAGAACTCAAGGCTATCTGTACTCAAGCCCTACACTTATACCTACTGCCACTGGCAATAGCATTTATTGAATGTATCCATTTTCTATTTTGGCTGTCTATTTTCTGAGTGGTCTACTTATCCAGTTTGTACACTGCTGCACTTCGCACAAATGAGATAAACACAGCCAAGCCTGACACTCTTTTCAAATAGTGGCCAAAAAAAAAAAAAAAGAAAATGAAAAACAGGAAGAAATAGTTGAAATGAGGAAAAGCAATATATGACATGCACAATAGAAAATGTTAGTACACATGAGATATTTCTACATAGGTCTGGACTTCAACTCTCACTTCATGCACTTTCAGAGAACAGGATGGGCGCCTTATCCCTCTTTGTCACACAAAAAGCTTTGCAGCAAAGAACTAAAGCCATTCTAAACAATGTCAACTGCAACTGAATGTACACTGATATCAAACCATAAACTTTTGTTTGTACATTTATTAAATTTATTATATTTGGACATAGTACACTTAGTGATCACACACTGAGAGACTAGTGATTGGAGCGGACTTTAATGGGCATGTTGGTGAAGTGAACAGAGGGGATGAGGAAGTGATGGGTAGGTATGGTGTTAAGGAGAGGAATGCAGAAGGTCAGATGATTGTGGATTTTGCGAAAAGGATGGACATGGCTGTGGTGAATACGTATTTTAAGAAGAGGGTGGAGCATAGGGTGGCATAAGAGTGGAGGAAGATGCTCACAAGTTGATTATATACTATGTAGGAGGGCCAGTCTTAAGGAGATTGGAGACTGTAAAGTGGTGGCAGGGAAAGTGTAGTTAAGCAGCATAGATTGGTGGTATGTAGAATGACGTTGGTGATCAAGAAGAGGAGGAGGAATGTGAAAGCTGTGCCAAGGATTAAATGGTGGAAGTTAAAAAGGGTGATTGTGAAGTGGAGTTTAGGGAAGAGTTAAGACAGGCACTGGGAGGCAGTGAGAGTTACCAAATAGCTGGGTAACTACAGCAGAACTAGTAAGGGTGACTGCTAGAAAGGTGCTTGGTGTGACATCTGGACAGAGGAAGGAGGACAAGGAGACCTGGTGGTGGAATGAGGAAGTACAGGAGAGTATACAGAGGAAGAGGCTGGCGAAGAAGAAGTGGGATTGTCAAAGAGATGAAGAAAGTAGACATGAGTATAAGGAGATGAGGCGCATGGCAAAGAGAGAGGTGGCAAAAGCTAAGGATAGGGCATATGGAGAGTTGTACGAGATTGGACACTAAAGAGGGAGAAAAGGACCTGTACTGATTAGCTAGACAGAGGGACAGAGCTGGGAAAGATGTGCAGCATGTAATGGTGATAAAGGATAGTGAGGGAAAGGTACTCACAAGAGAGGAGAGTGTGTTGAGTAGATGGAAAGAGTATTTTGAGAGGCTGATGAATGAAGAGAATGAGAGAGAGAAGGTTGGATGATGTGGGGATAGTGAATCAGGAAGTGAAACAGATTAGCAAGGAGGAAGTAAGGGCAGCTATGAAGAGGATGAAGAATGGAAAGGCTGTTGGCCCAGATGACATACCAATGGAAGCATGGAGGTGCTTAGGAGAAATGGCAGTGGAATTTCTAACTAGATTGTTTAATGAAATTTTGGAAAGTCAGAGGATGCCTGAGGAGTGGAGAAAGTGTTTTGGTGCCTATCTTTAAGAATAAGGGTGATGTGCAGAGCTGCAGTAACTACAGAGGGATAAAACTGATTAGTCACAGCTTGAAGTTATGGGAAAGAGTAGTGGAAGCAAGGTTAAGAAGGAGGTGATGATTAGTGATCAGCAGTATGGTTTCATGCCAGGAAAGAGCACTACAGATGCAATGTTTGCTCTGAGAGTGTTGATGGAGAAATACAGAGAAGGTCAGAAGGAGTTGCACTGTGTCTTTGTAGACTTGGAGAAAGCATATGACAGGGTGCCTAGAGAAGAGTTGTGGTATTGTATGAGGAAGTCGGGAGTGGCAGAGAAGTATAAGAGTGGTACAGGATATGTATGAGGGTAGTGTGACAGTGGTGAGGACTGCAGTGGGAGTGACAGATCCGTTTAAGGTGGAGGTGGGATTACATCAAGGATCAGCTCTGAGTCCTTTCTTATTTGCAGTGGTGATGGACAGGTTGACAGATGAGATCAGACAGGAGGCCCGTGGACTATGATGTTTGCAGATGACATTGTGATCTGTAGTGAGAGTAGGAATCAGGTTGAGGAGACTCTGGAGAGGTGGAGATATGCTCTAGAGAGCAGAGGAATGAGGGTCAGCAGGGCTAAGACAGAATATATGTGTGTAAATGAGAGGGAGGGTAGAGGAATGGTGAGGATGCAGGGAGTAGAGTTGGTAAAGGTGGACGAGTTTAAGTACTTGGGATCAACAGTTCAGAGTAATGGTGAATGTGAAGAGAGGTGAAGAAGGGAGTACAGGCAGGGTGGAATGGGTGGAGAAGAGTGTCAGGAGTGATTTGTGACAGACGGGTATCCGTAGAGTGAAAGGGAAGGTCTACAAGAGTGTAGTGAGACCAGCTATGTTATATGGGTTGGAGACAGTGGCATTGACAAAAAGGCAGGAGTCAGAGCTGGATGTGGCAGAGTTAAAGATGTTAAGATTTGCAATCGTGTGACTAGGATGGATAGGATTAGGAATCGGTATATTAGAGGGTCAGCTCATGTTGGACAGTTTGGAGACAAAGCAAGAGAGACGAGATTGCGTTGGTTTGGACATGTGCTGAGGAGGGATGATGGGTATATTGGGAAAAAGATGCTAAGGATGGAGCTGCCAGGTAAGAGGAATAGAGGAAGGCCTAAGATAAGGTTTATGGACGTGGTGAGAGAGGACATGCAGGCGGTTGGTGTGACAGAGCAAGATGCAGAGGATAGGAAGAAATGGAAAGAGATGATCCGCTGTGGCGACCCCTAACGGGAAAAGCCGAAAGAGAATGATGATGATGACACTTAGTGATCACACAACCTGTTATGATTATTGCTTGAAAATATACAGCTCTGTCTTACATTTATGTATGTCTTGGTCATTCATCAGTTATCTGACCAGTACTGACACATGCAGTGTGTAAGCCATTCTAGATCATTGGCCTTAAAATGTGTGAGGATATTTACTGAAATAATATGATATGCAGTGTCAACAAGTGAAGGGCAGGTTGGATGGCAAAAAAAGCACAGCATGCTCTTTTGGGGGGTTCAAAGGTGAGTTACTGTTATGGAACATACAAGCATAGATAGTTCTTTTGGGGTGAGCAAAAGTGAGTTACTGTTATGGCACAAACAAGAATGAACTGTTCTTTTGAGGGGGGCAAAGGTGAGTTACTGCTATGGCACAAATAAGGATACATTGCTCTTGCTACTCTCCTTATTTTGCATCCTGCCTGTTGTTTGATCTTGTGAGGGTTGTGAAGTCAGAAACTGCAATGTGTATCATTACTTTCTAACTTCTCACTTTAATGATTTTCCAGCACAAATGCATGGTATTAAACTGAATGCGTGCAGTGATTCTCAGTATTTGTGAGAGGTATGACTGTTCAAATCTTTAATGCCCGAGGCCTACTACTTAGAAATAGACACATATAAGTAAAATAAGTCTCTGCTGTCATGTTAAGTTAATTTCTGTACAAATCTCCCACCTTTTACTTGCTTACTGTACCAAGTGATGAAATACAATGATATGCCATAATATTATTAAACAATACACTCCAGGAGACTTACCTTGTAAATGCAGCAGTTGCCACAGTGTTAGTTCAGGGCTGACTCTGTCTGATGCAAGCAGTACCCAGCCAATACATAGGGAGGTAAAGTTTGTGTGAGTTGCTTGGCATCAATGTTACTATATGGATGTGAGTAGGAGGAAGGTTTTCGGCCCCTAGGTGGTGAGTGTGCTATGCATTGTCTCTTATCCAATGCAATGGCATATGGAGCACGTCTATGTCTTCCTGCACTCACAGCATTTGGTGGTTCCCCTCTGACTCCTCATCTGCCTGTGGCTGTGGTGACCTTGCCATTGGTGGTGGGGTGTGGCCCTTCCCCTTGCTGATCCTGCTGCAGCTGTTTCCTCGGATTATGTTGTGTAGCATGGCACATACTGTGAAGATTTCTGTACATGTTCATGGATTGCACTGCAGGGTTTCTCCAGATGTATCTAGGCACTGGAACCATGACTTCAGCAGCCCAAACACATGCTCTATGACATTTCTGGCTTGACTGTGTGCCTCATTATAGTGCTCTTCTCTGGGTGTGTGCACATTTCTTATGGGTGTCATCAGCCATGGTTCCAGTGGATAGCCTGCATCCCCAAGTAAATGACCCTGTGGGATATTCCCCCTAGTAAACATCTGGTACAGTTTGGAGGTGTGCCAGATATGTGAGTCATGGTAACTGCCAGGGTTGCCAGCACACACGTTCAAGATGATTCCCCTTGCATTACACATGACTTGGCAGTCGATACAGTCATAGCCCTTTCTGTTAATGTAGAGCCTACCCTGTTCACCAGGTGGTGCCTTAATTTCTACATGAGTGCAATCTATGGCACCCAGTACTTCAGGGTAGTGTGCTACCCAGTAGAACTGTTGCATGTTTCTGGCCCTTTCCTCAGAACTACAGGGGAAATATATGTGCTTATTGGCATGTTGGAGCATAGCATCCAGGAACTGGTGGAGGATCCTGGATGCTCATGCCTGTGACACCTCCAGCATGTCTCCTGTTTGTCTCTGAAAGGTACCTGTACCTAAGATTCTAAGGGCTACAAATACCTTAATTTCTTCTGGGATGGGTTCCCCTCAGTTGGCTCTGGCTCTGAGTTGAGGACAGCAGAGGGTGCAGAGTTCCTGTAGTGCATTCCTGTCCACCCTGCAGTGCTCTACAATTTCCACATCATGTAGGTTGTGAAAAGTTAAACAGGGCCTGAAAACTCTTCTCCTTCTCAGCCTAGGCCTATTAGCAGCACCAGCAGCATTGGCTTCAGCCTCTAGCACATACAAATAGAATAAAGCAGCAGCAGCCGCCATTAACATTCTGTCTGTGTAGACTTTCCTGTGTCTGTACTCTAAATGTTTTGAAATCTGCAGGAAAAACCAGCATGGCACCTACATGGATGCTTTACAACTTATTGAATAGCTCTGTTGTGTTGGATTGGTTGATTGGCATGCAGTTCAGCTGCTTATGTTGTTATTATCATCTATAAAACCCAGACAAAGACAGATGCAATCCATTACCAATCTACACCATATAAAAAGGTAACCTTTTAGCTAGCCAAGCTGATGTTGAGGAAATTTGTATGTGTTTGGAAGATTGCAGAAACACTTTTTCTTCAGGATATATCTGTAGACAGGAGTAGTGAACTTCAGCAGGCATGCTCCCATTTTGTCACCTACATTCTGCATATGTTGGAATGTATTTAAGAATAATGTGAAGCAAAGGCTTTTACACTTTAATCTGTATGCATTAGTTGGTATGTACAGATGGCATGGGCATGTTTGTCAAGCCATTTTGAGAGCTGCACATGATTGCCAATACATGAAAACAGAATGCTGTATCATAAATATGTACAAATGTTTTGGGGACAGGTCCTTTGATAGCACTTTTAGCATTTCAAAGATGTTTTGTTAAGAAAATGGGTCATTTGCCTGTTCTTTTGTGGGTGGGTGAGTGGGGGTCAAAGGTGAGTTACTGTTATGGCACAAACAAGGATATGTTACTCTTGTTACTCTCCTAGTTTTGCACCCTGTCTGTTGTTAGTATTTCACAACTGTAGACTGTATTATGTTTCTAAAGTGGGTAATACTGACTGGTACCTTTTTTGTTTTATCTGGAAACAGTTATTTTGAAGTTATGTGATACTTATTTGTATTATACTTCTGTTGTCTTTTAGGACACCTACAAGTATACCACTCAGACATGCCATTCCACAGAACCCCCCCCCCCTTCAACAATGCAGAAAATCAGATTATTGTGGATGGGTTTTGGCAACATGGTGTTTTTCTCCTGGAAAGAGGACAGGGAGATATGGCATGCAGGAGGCAAATATGGCAGCAGATTGTCCAAAATGTGAATGTTGTGGGTGGCAACAGCAGAGCATAGAAACAGGCGAGCCACAGGGCCACTGACATAATCATAACTGTATGCAGGTAAGCAGCTGTAGTGGGCCATGACCAAATGGCTACCGGGGGAAGGTCTGCGAGGGAAACACCACTAACTCCCAATTAACAGTTCCTGGCCAATATCAGAGATCAGGACAGCTCCCAGGAGAGTGCAGAACAGCATGTACTGGATGTGGGCACAACACCTTTTAAAACAGCAAGCACATCCCAGGAGGAGCTTCCAGGTAGGCTTTGTTATCTGAACAACTGATTACTTTGTACAGTAAACCAAGGTGGATGGCCTAATGGTTAAGGTGTTTGCATTAGAAACACAAGGTGCAGGGTTTGAGTCTCACAAGGGATAATTGGCTAAGCTTAAAATGGCTCGCAAGGGCAGTTAGCTTCGCACTAATCTATGAACCTATGAATTGAAATGAATAAGTTAATTCTGTGTCACGTGTCTTTTTTGGGGGAGGGGTGAAGATTGCTAGAGTTATAAGCTAAGGTTGGAGTTGTCAGCCACATTCTTGTTGAATGTAGACTTAATGCACATATAAGTGGGTAAATGTATTACCCCCTGTGTAACTGTTCATTGTAATGATGTTGCCATTACCTCTTGTTAAACTTTTTCCAGGACCATCTGGAGTGCAGTGCAGTATGTCTTCTGCAAATGGTAAGCCAAATATTTTTATGTCAGTACTGCTGAGCAATTTAAAGAAATATTGTAGTGTGTGATTTTGATCTCTGGCCTTTTGTGTGTATTGCTGTACTGTCTGTAATAGTGGCAGCACTGTTAGTTTGTTAGCATATATTGCACTATAGTAGTGCAGATATTAATGTGCTCCTGTGTTTCTTACTTTTTATCACGGATGATCATGAGAGTGGGAGTGTGGGATCTGTGCCAGCTGATGTCAATGTATCAGCAGACTCTGATGATGTTGATGATGATGGTAGCTAAACTAAAGTACAGTCAGAGGTTGAATCTGACACAGAGGATGATATACATCCATCCCCTGCATTTCCACTGGACACAGTCAGTAGGCCTATGTCTATCCAGTCCACTCAGCCCACAGATATTGCACAGGTGGAGAGCAAGGATATTGATCAGGGAAGTATGGCTACTGTGGCTTCAATGCCTGTTGAGTCTGGCTGTAGCAAAAGTGTGGGTGAGGTACCACACAGGAGTATTGATGGGGTGCTCAGAGGGACATGCTGTCCCTCCTCCACCTGGTGCAGGTGTCACTTCCAGTGCCACTTAATGTATGTTTAGGGCTGTCATGGAGGTGCAGGCATGTTCCCATAGGTTCTCCAGACAAATGCTCAGGGTTGTGGATGTGGCACAGTGTGACATGCATGACTGCCTTCACCATGCTGCCGATTCACTGGATCAGATGAATGACACATTGGAAGGAGGGGTGTCTGTGATGGCCCTGGGGGTGTCTGTCATGGAATGAGCAATGTCTGTGGTAGAACATCTAATGGGAGGGGAACAGCATACTCATGGGTGTAGGTCAGCCACATCATCTGCTGTCAGCCAATGTGGCCTTTTCCGATCATGCTTCCGTAGTGTCAGTGCTTCCAGTGCTCCATCAGTGAGTGTGTTGTCCACTCATGAATTTGAGAGGCCATGGGTTCGGGGTCCTGGTTGTCCTCGTGAAGGGAGCTCATCCAGCAGACATCAGTCATGTTCAGGTAGCAGCGCTGCACCTGACCTTGGGCATGGAGGTGCCAGTGCAACTCCTGTCCGAGTCAGTTCTCATGGTCGGGGACACACTGATGAACTGCCACCTCTACCATGCACGGCTCACACCCATCCAACAGACAAAGATGTAGAGCTAGCACAGAGCTTGGCTCTGTTCATGCAGACACTCACACACCAATTTCACCTGGAGGACCCCTACAGACACACACACACAACACTTACTAATTTTGTCTCACTGGTCATTTGTAGTTTTATTACCATATCTGCCTTCTTCTCCTTCTTATTCACACACTCACCAACATTTTGTGTCAGCCTAGGCTTCCTGCCACCCCACACACAACACCCTGTGCAACTGATGATAACTGTGCCATATCCCTGTTTTCTATATTTTGGATTCAGGGAAACAAAAGCTGTGTCTAATGCTCAGGGTGCGTAGCTAACTTAGTGCTTAGTATATCTGCATTTGTGTTGTTGAACTGCTCATTGCACCTTTGACTTATATTGGCCTTGGAAATTAGACAGCTGATAGCATCAAAATTTCACAACTGTATATTGAATGCTGTTGTAAAGGTTGTGAAGTCAGAAACTGCTATATGTATCAGTACTTTCTAACTTCTCTCTTTAATGATTTTCCAGGACAAACATATGGTGCACATCATAAGTCACACCATCATATTCAAATCTTAAAATTGCATGACAGCACTGTAGTAAAACATCATCAGAACAGTAATTCAGTATAATGGTCTTTTTTGCATGTACCTGAACAGACACATGCAGCAGCTGGAGAAATCACAGGGCTTTCTCATTAAGATAACACAAGGCCTACAAACCATGCCATGATGTATATGGATAGATTAAAAGCCATGTCACTGTAATCTGACTTATATAGGCTGAGGTGACATCTGCCTGGCCTCCAGGCCAGTGTCTGACCATGCCCTGGTGAGATGACTGCATATCCAAACATCTGATATAGCTGATGACATCAGCAGTGTCTGTTGAGAATATTCTAATAACAGTGTCCCACATGCTGAGATAAAAGGCTCTCTGTAATGTCAAGCAACAGCACACATACAGTTGACTGCAGTGATAAAAGAACCCCCTACCTACCTAAGTACACAGACTACAGAACACAGTGTTTGCAAGACTCTAGCTGAACTTATAGGCTACTACCATAATGGCCGTTTTCAAGCCTAGTGAAGTTGTACCATTGTTCCCTTATAGACCAAGATATGTAGTCCATATTTGTGAATCCATGATCAACACTGGTTGCCCCTGTCTAAGAATGACATAGGTGAAACCCACAGGATAAATTTAAGATTTCCCATACAATTGTCCAAGTAACACTTAAATAGGGTAATTGAGGTGCTCGTTTTCACATGAATTGTGAGTTTGTTCCATTAGCAGTGGCAATCTTTAGGAGACATATCTGTCTCTCCAACATGTCCGGTTGATGTCGCAGGCTAGGTTAAAGTCCCTACAGTGAGTGAGTCTTGTCCCATTTGATTTGCGGAGGTGCAGCATTCCCATTAAGGTAGGGTTCGAGAATGCACTGTAGGCCAGGCCAAGTCACCTCTCAGCAGTCTATACAATACAGAGTACAGTGACAGGGCCTTCAGTCTGTCCATGTAAGTCATGTGTTGAAGTCCCTGAATTTTCTTGGTGAGAAACCTCTTAGGTCTCTCCAGCTGCTACAGGTATCTGGTGAATTACATGTAAAAGGGAGCATTGTACTCTGTTATTGGTCTGATGAGGGACAAGTACGGTGGATTGATAACAGCCTTAGTCTTGGATGCTATGCCCTTACTTCTGAGGTGTGCAATGTAAAAGCCCTTAATTACCATTGTGGACACATGATGATCAAAGTTGACATTGCTATCAACTTGCATTCCCAAATCTCTCACCATTGGTTTAGAACTTAGAGGGATATTGTTAATAGTGTAATTTTCAGAGTCCTCCCCTTTGCTGAAAGGGATAATAGTGCATTTTTTGGGGTTAAGTTTAAGTCTGTAGCTTTGGCAACAATCACTTATATATGTAAGCCTATTTTGTAGTATGTTGACATAATTTGGGGATTCAGTGATTCCACACAGTTTGCAGTCAGCAGTGAACGTAGTGAGCTGCAGGCCATCTGTTATCACCTGAATTTATGAGAAATAATTTCCAAACAGTAGGAGGCCCAGCACAGACCCTTGTGGAACACCACTGGTAACAGGTCTGCTGGTAGAGATGGAATCCCCAATTATGACTGCTTGCATTCTGTTGGTGAGCCATTTGGCTACCCATCTAATGACATATGGGTTAATCCCCAGCTGAATGAGTTTCTCAATGATGCCTGAGTGGGAATTGTGTCAAAGCCCTTGGCCAAGTCCAGATAGGCAGTATGTACAGATCTGCCTTCATCCAGGGTTTTGATGACACTCGTGAAGAATTTCACTATGTTTAACAAGCATGATTTGCGCTTAACAAAGCCAAACTGGGTCGGGTCAAGAGTTTGAAGGTGACCATTGTCCTTGTTGATAAAGTCCAAAATGATTCTCTCCGTGGCCTTACAGACAAGGCTGGTCAGGCTTATGGGTATATAGTTCCCCGGGTCGGTGAGGGGCCCCCTTTGTGCAAGGGGATTACAGTTGCTGTTTTCCACTCTGCTGGGACAAAGCCAGTACTTAGACTGTGGTTGAAGAGAGTACCCAGTGGTTCTGCTAACTCTTGCTTTAAACCACTTAGTAAGCAGTCTGGGATGTTATCCGGTCCCATAGAGGCTGTGTTTTTGGCTTTGGTGAGTACGGTTATGACCTGTTCTTTGGAGATAATAGGTAGAGAACTGGTGACAGGTATGCTTTGGGATAAGATTGCTGGAGGCAGGGGTGTGAAATTTATGCCAAACCTGTCTATTAACAGGTTGGCAATGTCTTCAGGTTTAGTATGACTTGTACCATCCACTATGAATTTGGTGCAAAGCTAGGCCTTCCCTCTTACATTACAGACATAGCTAAAGAATGTCTTGTAATAATCTTACTATGTATGCTAATTTAATTTTGTAATTAGCTTTAGAGGACTTTACAAGATGTCCCATTTGCTTGATCAAGCTATGGAGGGTGTTCTGCTGAGACTGTTCCCTCTAATTCCTGGACATCAGTTTCTTTCTCTTGCTGTATAATCTTTTTATGCTAGATGTCCACCAGAGTGGCCTGTTTTTTCATGAGCAAGTTTTGATCTGTTCTGGTACGGCTAAGTCTGCACACTTGTAAGGGTATACTTCCATATAGGAGTGTTTACAGTCATTGGTGGCAGGAGGTTTGAAACTATTTATACAATCTCTTAGGAGGCTATAGTTTGCTTTGGAGAAACTTTTCAAATGTTTGTATTCTGGGGGGGGCGGTCAGGTACAATTGTTACATTGAATGTGACTGATTTATGGTCAGACATGGGGTGGTGCAGCAGTCTCCCATGTTGGTGAGTACTAGGTCAAGGATATTCCAGCCTGTTGTGGGGGTGCAGACTAACTCTTCCAGAGCATTTGTGTTTACAAAGTGCAGGAACCTTAGGGTAAGCGTGTTTGAGCTCATATATGTATCCCAATTGATGGAAGGATAGTTAAAGTCACCTGTGCCTAGGGAATTTGGTTGTATTATGAGTGACTCCAGTAGGTCCAGTAAGGCACTGTGTGGTTTTCATAGTTTATGTTGGTAGACCTGAAGCTAACAATGATGTGGATGGGGGGGGTCTTTCCTACAGTTAGCCGGAGTTGGAATAACTCTAGGGAGTTGTACTGCTTAACCAATTTTGAGGTGTATTTCTCTTTTATGAAGATGGCTACACCTCCTGCTTTGGTTCTTTCATGTTCATTTTTGTGGCCTGAACATGTAGAAGGCATTCATAGGTTCATGGCCATACTATTTGCCCAGGCATTTATAAGCCTTTAGCCCATAGTTATTTGGCTTTCGGCCACCCTTTGTTTTGAATAAAACTATGCCTATTATTTTGCCGTGCCTCTGTCAAGCAGTGACACTGAAGTAATCCCTGGGGTATATCTGCGATCCCCCATTATAGCCTTTCATGGCCAGAGTACTCTCTGCATTCCTAAACCATGTCTCTGTGACTGCACAACCATCGACATCTTTTTGTCTTCCTAAGTAAGTAGTGCCTCCATTGAGTATAGTTTCTGAATTACAATCCTAGCATTAAGCACATAACCTTGAGTTTGTCTTTTGCAGATATTTTTACGTCAGGAATTCTGGTCTTATGATATTGCCTAAAAAAGTCAGTATGGGAGAGGCAAACACCTTGGTCAATAACCAACAGGCAAGAGGTGACAGCTGAAGACCATCCCTGGGAAAACAGTGTGGTCTGTCAATAAATATCATCCCAGGTTGAGAAATACTGGATCCCCCTGGATTGACACCAGTAGCTACTCCAATTGTTGAAGGTGATAATTCCTTTGTTTGTATTGAGGCATCATCCTGGGTGAAGGTAGAATGCTGTTTGGGGCTACAGACATACCTGTCTGGGAAACATAATCTGAGAGCTCATTCATATCTCACTTCATAAAGTCCAGTGAGGTACATCTCAAGTCATTTACTCCAACCTGGAGTACAACAGAGGTGTATCTGTGCTTGTTGTTGAGAGACTCGAGTGCATGCATGACTTTGTGGATCCTGGCACCTGAAATACAGCTGACTTTGATTTTCTACTTGTACAACCTGCTGATGGGGACATCTGTGTGTCTCAATATAGATTCTCCTATGACAAAGACATTGGTTTTCAGGTGTTTTACCTTAAGGGCTTAATGGATGAAATACTGATATGTTTGTTTTTATGTGTACTGGTTTCCTTTGGGACTGTAATGTGTGTAGAAGGTTTGCATTTGTGAGGTCTCTGCTGTTTTCGTAAGTTTCTAATGAGTACCTTTGCATATGTGGGGTTATGTGTTGTGTACTTGGTTTGTTGAGGAGGTGAAGAGTGTGTGCTGACAACCAGTTTGATATCTGGTTTGTTGTTACCTGAGAGAGAGAGAGCATTTATTGTATATTCATTGTATAGCTGCATCTATCACATAATGTATTTGTAAGTTTTAGGAGTACATGGTTGTCAGTATACATGAGGCAATAGAAGCCTCACTGTGTAAAAAACAAGTACCCTTATTAAGCATATTTAGATGGTCATTGTTAGCAAATCGATTTAGTGAGCAGCAACAACTGGGCCTGTCTATGAGGGACATAGGAGCTACCTCAGAGGTGACGTTATAATCACTAAACCAGTACTGAAGGTTGCGCTTGAAAAGGGCCATTGAGGAGCACTGCTTCACATGCAGTGTGAGTGTATTACAGAGGAGTATGAGTTGCTGGGGGATATATCTGTCTCCCCAGCATGTTCTGTTTATGTCACAGGCGAGGTTGAGAACCCAAGTTTTTCCTGTCCCATTTGATTTGCAGATGTCCACCATTTCCAGGGCAGGGTCTGAAACTTCTCTGTAGGTCAGGCATAGATCACCTCTCAGCACCTTGCAGGATACTGAGTACATTGACAGGTCTTTTAGTCTTTCCATGTAATGCTCGGAGGACCTGTGTTTTTTCAGTCACAAACATCTACTTTTTCTCCAATTGCTGCAGTTGTCTGGTGTGGTACAGACAGAAGGAAACCATGAACTTAGTTAGTGGTCTGATAATGGGTGGAGTACAACAGAGCTATGACTTCCATGGTCTTGAATGTGATGTCCATATGTATGAGGGTGAAATGCAGAATGTGTGTCTCAATACTATGGACACATGGTGATGAAAGTGTAGATTACTATGAACAAGTGTTCACAAGTCTCACAACACTGTGTTTGAGCTGAGAGGGGTGTTATGTTTATAATAATTAGCAGGAGTACTTCATTGCCAAAGGGGACAATGAAGCATTGTTTGCTGTAAGGTTCAGTCTGTGAGTTTGGCAGCAATCATTTGTCTCTGTTAGCCCCTTCTGTAATATATTACCATCATTGGGGGTAATCTATATGAGTGTGTCCAATTAACAGTCATCTGTAAACATGGTAAACCACAGGCTATCTACTATTGCCTGAGCTTCAAAGAAGTAGTTTTCACACATTTGAAGGCCCAGCACAGATCCTCAGGGTATTCCATTGATAAGTAGCCAGTGGGGGGGAGGGGTGCAGTCTGCAACTTTGAGAGTGTGTATTCTGTTGGAGAGTCAGTTGGCTATCCAGCTAATACTGCATGGCTTATTTCCCATATGGCGTGTTTTCAATATGAGACATGAATGTGAGATATTGTCAAAGGTCTTCGATAACTGAACATAGGTGATATGTCCTGTTATCTGTCATGCAGGTCTTTTGGGTCAGTATCAAAGAAGTTCACAGGTTCAGTAGGCAAGATCTATCCTTGACAAACACAACATGGTTCGACTCAAGTGTGTTGAAGGTCACCTATGTCCTTGTGGATAAGATCCATGCTGATCCCATTGCTAGTCTTGCAGATAAGGATTGTTAGGCTTATGGGTCAATAGTTGTAGTTCTGCATGTTACTAGATTCATATGACACATTTGATATTACTTTTTGTAGTGTAGGTGATATATGTGCGAATATACTGAGACACCAAGGTTGCAGGTTTGCAGGTAGCAAAGTGTATACACATGTCTACATATGTTTGTGAAAAACACCTGCTACGTATCTGAGTTTGTGGAAGCAGGTGATAATGCAGTGATACTATCCTTTTTGGGGACAGATGGTACTGGTTCAAATCCTTTTTCCTTTTTTTTTCAGTGTTTGCACTCTGTGCTGCTTAGTGCAAACAGGGGAAATGGATAAAAAGTAAATATCAGGTTTGGCTATGTTTATCTGAAGCAAACTGGTCTATCCAGGAAGCAGACAGCACCCAATCAGCCAAAAATAGAAACCGGATGCATTCAATTAATACTACTGGGTATCGCTGAAACCCACTACACGACATTGCAGTGAGGTTATCACTGAAATCTTAAGAATGAATAGTAAGATAGGGAATATCATGTAACTAATCCTGTGTCAGCAGCAGGAGTACAGATGGTCCTGGGCTCTACTACAGGGTGTGCAACCTTTGTTTTGCTATTGTGACTTTGCAGTTTATAGCAATGAACTGAAACATGAACAGCTGTTATTTCAATTTTCTTGTGGCAGCAGCTGTAGGACTGTCATGTACATGCTCCTGGTTTTAAATACAGCATACTCCATGCACTTTTACTATTGTTCCACTTCCCATTATAGTCACTCTCACTTATGACACTTGACATAGTGTACATGATACTAATCATATGTATGAGGACTAAGACACTAATATTGCGTCAGTTATTTATTTGTTTATCTATGTATCACATTTATTATCAAATGTGTGACCATGAGTATACTGTGTACTATATTCCTTTAAGTATACTTCTGCTGTCTGAACTGCCATGACCTTTCTTCACATTTGTCAAACACACATACATAACTGCCTGTGCATCAAATAACCTTGAAATTGCATAGCTAACCACTGTTGTGCACTGCTTACCATCTCATACCGCGTTTGCACGATGGTAGGGGGAGAACAACATTTTCAAACAGTGTGCACATTCCCAGTAAACATGATAACTGGAATTGTTGGGAAATCATCATTCTCCATTGCACTTGATCCATAATAGACATGGCAGGCATTCATGGAGAGGGTGTGAGATTTAGGTCTCAGAGATGGGGTGTCCAGGAATCCAAGATTTTTGTTGGACTCATAGTGAAACACCACAATGCCAGGCTGCTGCAGGGGGGACTATTCTGGGTCCCACTATAACTCAGAGGCTTGGGATAATTTGGCCAGGGTTGTGACCAGAGTCACCAGTATCCCCCTCACTGGTAAGCAATGTAGGCACCACTGTAATGACCTTCAGAGGATGAAGATGGGTACCGTCAATGCTTTGATCAAGGAATTTAGGATGGAGAGCATCCCACACATGTGTTGGTATTAACTACAGAGAATACTTGTAATGTTTAAAACTGAATATAGGCAAGACTGGTATTTATACTTGTTTTCTGTTCTGTTCAGTGTTTTCCACTGCTGCCATGGAAAGGTAGTGTTGTGTTAGGATCCATGGCTCAAGATTGGTGAGGATGATGGAAGCATGTGGTATGTATGCAGCAGAAGAGTAGTGTTACTGTAGCATTAAACATTAAAGATAGCTTGTTTGATATTTTATACAGTTGTATCAAATTGAGCATGCATATCTCAACTGTAAAAGTAAGTATGCATGCATTATTCTGTAGCACAAACCAAGAGTACAATCTTAGAATTTGGGCAGCGGTGATAAGTTCAAATACCACACTTCCCAAGTATACACTACTGTTAATTCTTCAATTATATGTAACTTAAAAGGTTTAAAGTAAAAGCTCTATACCAGTGGCACACATACCCTGTTGTAAACTGTAGTCTGTATAACTGGAACATGCAAATGGCAATACATGAAATGTAAAGGAGTACTTACTGCAATCTATAGTATAGTGTGCATTTGTTAGGAGCTGCTAGTCTTAAAACTAATAGTTATGTGTTAGGGAGTGGTAGTCTTAAAAGTAAAGGTTAAGATAATAAAGTCAAATAATTGTATTAATGCACTGCATATAACATATGAAGGTACTAATCTTATCTCTTTTTTTTCTCCCAGCCCAACCCTTATCTCTCTCTTTTCTTTTTTTGTTTTTGATTTATATTATTATGTGTTGTCAAAATGTGTCCATGTCATCCATGTGCACCACATCATGAAATGCTCCACAGAACAGCAGGGTAGGACTGCCTCTCGGGATCCCCCTGCCTCCACTCCACCAGCCTCAGCACCGTAGTCCAGCATATCTGGGAGCCAAGCTGACAGCACCACCTCTGCTGCCCCTGCATTACCTGCCCCCTCAAGTATTCCTGCCCCAGAGCATAGTCCAGTGGTTCTCGCTGGGAGCAGTAGCAGAGGTGGTGAGTTTATCACCCATGCTGAACTGCCAGTGATGGTGCATATGGTTCTGTGATGAACTGGTGGTGCACACCTATGCCAGAATGAGGGGCTGTTCTCCCTAATTTTATGTAGGGCCAGGAGGAGGGGAAGGACATGTTGAGCACTCCAGCCAGTTCTGGATTGAGGTGACAGTGATGACTGTCCAGTGAGTGAGAACTTGATTCTAACTGTCACCCAGCTTGATGACCATGGGTCCTGGATGTCCCAAGCCTCACCTCATCCATGGTGTCTACCAACCTTTTGTGTCCATCACTGTCCTTGTGTCTTGTCTTATTTTTCTTGTCTACCTGTAATTGCTTCCTCACCTACCCAACTTACCAGACCCAGACATATCTACGTCACTTCCCCAACATTCCTTTCTCTTTCTCTTGCAGAAAAAAAAAGAAAAAAAATCATCCCATACATAGCTCTCCATTTCGTTCTTGTGTCTTCTTGACACACTTGATTTGATACAATTGGCTATACAACATGATTGTGTTCTGGTCACCTCTCTCCCTGGAGGTGACAGTCCAAATTCAGCTAATATTCTGCATAATTTTCAGTTATTATTGTTGAAGAAATGGATAGCTATGGTTCTTTCCTACCTCCTTCCTGCAAATTCCTGTATTGCTTTCCATTTGTTATTTCCTCTGCCTGCTCCCCATTTCACCACTGTCCTATCTTCCCCATTTCTTTTCTTTAATGGATTATTGTGCAAAATCGTGCATCGCTCACCAAAGAGCAGCAGCAGTAATACGAAAGAACTTAAAAGTGTTAAATTCAATTGTATTTGAACCCCGTACAATCTGGCCCCCAAAAGGAATGTATCACTGCATTAACTGCATTAACACATGACACCACAGAGGCAGTTTAGTAGCAGGTGTATTCCAGAAACTCAATATTAACTCTCAGATGTTAGCGACACGGCTCATGTTTGTGCATTGCTTAGCAGTGCGCAAACATGTGTATCTCACATGCATATGCACTTTGCTAACCATCTTGCCAACCTGCTACTCAGTGCACTATGGAAATGTTTATATTATGTTGTATTACTACTGTTTACTGTCCATTTCCTTTGTATGACATGAAATTACATGTAGAATCATTAGAAGCTGAGGTCCCTATCTAACTATATGCCACATATTTAAAATGCATTCATGTGTTGGCACTCCCCCAGAAGCACTACAACCCTGGGGCCTCAGTAATTTTTCCACACATATATCAAAAACACTACAACATTTAATATCAAATGATGTGTGCTATGCAATGCTCATCAATCTGGTAACATGCAGAACTACAACTATTGACCCATACATCTAAAAACCTTATCTGCAAGGCTACTGCAGGAATCAGCATGTACCATATCAACAGGGACATAGGTGACCTTCAGCATACTTGACCCTATCTATGTTGGTTTTGTCAAGGGTAGATCTTGCTTATTGACCCTTGTGGACTTCTTGTATACTGACCTCAAAGACCTGCATGAGGAATAACAAGACATATCACCTATGTTCAGCTATTCAAAGCCTTTGGCACTGTCCCACATTCATGTCTCATAGTGAAGATCTCCCATCTGGGAATTAAGCCATACAGTACTAGATGGAGAGCCAACTAGGTCAGTGACAGCACACACAATCTCAAAGTTGGGGGCTGCAACTTCACCACTTGCCCACTCATGAGTGGGATACCACAATGACTTGTGCTGGGCCCTCAGCTGTTTGGGAAATACTTCCCTGAAGAACAGGCAACAGCAGATGGCCCATGGTATACCAAGTCTGAAGATGACTGTTAATTGGACACACTCATATAGAGTTCCCCAATGATGGTAACATATTACAGTAGGGGCTGACACAGACTGATAACAAATTCATGGTCTGAACTTCAAGCATACAATGACTGTTTGTCATCTTTGTCAATGACATACCCCTGCAAATTATGATATATATAGCACCCCTGTAAGCACAAGCACAGTATTGTGAGACTTGAGAACTCAAGTTGATAGCAATCTACACTTTCATTGCTATGTGCCCATAGTGGTGACGCATTCAATCTACATTGTGCACATCATAAATATGGACATCACATCCAGGATGATGGTAGTTATATCTCTACTGTACTCTACTCTTATCAGAACAATAACGGAGTACAATTCTCACATCTCTCTGTACCTCACCAGACACCTGCAACAATTGGAGAGAACACAGGGTTGTGCTGGGAGACTCCAAGGCCTCCAAACATGACATACATGGAAAGATTGACATACCTGTCACTGAACTCAGTATCATGCAGGCTCTGAGAGATGACCTATGGCTGCCCTGCAGAGCAGTCTCAAACCCTGCCCTTCTGGAAATAATGGACATCTCCAATTCAAATGTGACAACTATACTTTGCCCCATGGTTTTCAACCTAGCATGTGACATAAATAGATCATGCTGGGGAGACAGATATATCCTACAACAATTCACACTGCTCTGTAATACGCTTCTACTGCATGTGAAGCAGTACTCCTTAAAGACCCTGCTCAAATGCATCCTTGACTACTGGTTGGGTGATTGTGAAGTCACCTCTGGGCTGGCACCTATGTCCCTCATAGACAGGACGGATTGCTGCTGCTCACAAACATACTCTGCTAAAAACGACCATCCAAATATGCTCAATAAGGATACCTGTGCTTTTACACACCTAGGCTTCTAAACACCCTAGTGCTATTAGTCTAGTAACATTATATTAATCTATGAAGCTATGTTCCTATGTAGGTCTCACAACCTGTTGACCCCCACATGGCCTGCTGATGTCATACACTATAAGTCCATCTGCATTCTTGTATAAATCAGACTTGTGCTGTGGTGCTTGCATTAAATCCTATGTTCTGTGGTCTGTGCACTTAGGGAGGGATTCTGTCTCACTGCAGTCAACTCGGTGTGAGTGTGTTGTGTGTATCCTAGAATTACTTTTCCAATTACATTGATTGCCAGTATTTTGATACTTGCTTATGCCTACACATCCATTTCATACAGGCCTCCCAACCTCTTGTCACCCACATGGCCTAATGATGTCATCTACTATAAGTTTACCTGCACTCGTATATAACTCAGACTTGAGCCATGGTGCTTGCATTAAGTATTGTGCTCTGTAGACCTAAATAGGTAGGGGTTCTGTTCTCACTGTAGTCAACTCTGTGTGAGTGTGTCTAGACAGCAGAGCAAATGTGTGCATCCTACAAATACATCTCCAATTGCATTGATCAATGGTATTTTGATACTTGCTTGTGCCTACACTTGCATTTCATGCAGTCCATCCAACCTTTTCACTTTTCTCCCACATGGCATGGCCTGCTGATGTGATCTACTATAAGTACACTTACACTTCTGTACAAATCAAACTTGAGCTGCGGAGCTTGCGTTAAGTACTGTGTTCTGTAGTCTGAGTATGTAAATAGGCATGGGTTCTATTGTCACTGCAGTAAAGTGTGTGTGTGTTTTGTGTGTGTGTGTGTGTGTGTGTGTGTGTGTGTGTGTGTGTGTGTGTGTGCGCGTGTGTGTGTGTGTGTGTGTGTGTGTGTGTGTGTGTGTGTGTGTGTGTGTGTGTGTGTGTGTGTGTGTGTGTGTGTTTATGGGCTGTGGTCTCTCCAGCTGATACATTTGTCAGGTGATGTACAAGTAAGAATGTGCATTATCCCCTATTAGTGCTGTAATGAGGTTTGACTACAGTGCTGTCATACAATACTAAGATCTCAATATGATGGCATGGCTTATCATGTGCACAACATAGGCTTTCAATAGCAGTGTGGACACTTGGTGGTCAAAGTTCAGATTGGTTACCTAAATGTGTTCCCAGTGCTTGCATCACTGGGTTTCTGCATAGCAGGACTGTTGTCAATCCTGTGATTAACATGGAACTCTATGTTTCAGACAGACAACATTGCAAACACACATTTCTGCATTTATTTGTACATTGTGTGCCTTTATCACCATTCAGTTGTGTGTGTTAGCTGCTCTTGTACTATGTTATCACCACTGGTTAACTGAATGATGGCAAACAATATGCAAGAATCAACAAACTTGGTAAGTCAAAGACCATACACATTTTCCTGAACTGTGGAGAAATACAGTTCAAACAGTGAAGGGCCAAGCACAGGTCCCTGGCTTTTGCCAATGGTGACAGCTCTGCTGGTACAGGTTGATTCACCAACTTTCACATGATGTGTTCTGTCAGTTAGCCAACTGCTTACCCATCAACTGAAGTAAGGTTTAATCCCCAGCTGGGGGTTTCCTAAATGATACCTTCATGTGTGATTGCATCAAAACCCTAGGCCAGATCACAATAGACAGTATGCACTGTCTTACCTTCATCCAGGCCTATCACATGGAATCCAAGTGCTGTAACAGGGTTCCGGTGTGTAGATTGCGAGTCAACTGCCTGCGAGCTACAATGCCGAAACCAGAAGGCCGCAGCACCGCTAGCCCGTAGAGCTGTGCTGCCAAATGAAAGACCCGCTGGCAGAATCTACATTGGTAGTAAACCTGACACATACAGACGGCCCCTAAGGTATACACGCTGACTGTCAAAAGACAGTGTACACGTCCATCAGCGGGAAACCGAACGTAAAGGCAAACGGCACATCGGTAGTGCCACACAAGTACAGCACAGACATACACAACACAAACATCTACCTTAAAATCCCCTGTCGAACACAAAAACACAGTACACGGTCCATAAGAAGCAGGAAGTAAAATCCACACTACGACACGTACAACACAGCATAGCTATCCCCAAGAACTGGCGCATACAATAGTAAGGCATGTGTCAGACTAGGACCGTAAAGTGATATACACAATAATTATAACCACTTCAGCAGAACTAGAAATAGAAAACAACCAAAAGAATGACCAGTGAAAAGTAGCCCTACATTCCAAACTAATCCCTTGTAATTAAAGAACTCTATTCTCTAGTGCCTTGGCCGTTTTTCACTGGTCATTCTTTCGGTTGTTTTCTATCTCTGAGTTGCACAATAGTTGTAGACCCAATACCCCACACACAATACAACCGAGGGAAACACCAGGCTGTGTACTCGGTGGACTCATGTCACAGCAGGAGGGCTGTAGTGTAGGACCAAATAATATCAAACCATACCTGCAACAAACAGTACCTGTCCTGGATGAGGTCCTGGGTGAAGTGTTATGTGGGAACATTCCAACCTGGTCAGGCATAGACTGCTAACCCAGTAGCAGGACATACATTAGCATCAGCCCACCACCCACACCATGGTAGTGTATGCAGGTGTAACCAAACACAACAGTTTGTCCCTGCAATAGAGTTGTACACAGGTATGCAGTTCCACAGACAAGGGTGTAATACACAGGTACCTACCTATGTAATATCTGCCACTGTAACTGAGAGTGGGCCCAACACCCTGATTGGCCAGCAGCAACCACTGGGAGTGAAAGGGGGCTGGTGCAGTACACTGAGAATCTGTGCTGCAACTAGGTAGGGTGGATACCTACCAGAGTACAAGCATATGGCAACACCAGGGATGTGTTAACTGCAAACAGTGACACTATAGCAGAGAGGCAGTCAGAGAGAGGTGGGGTGCACACAGTTGTATAGGGCCACTGTGGCAGATAGCACTAGCACATGCAGTACAAGAAAAGGTGTTGTACAGCGAGTAACTCACCATCTGGAAAGGACCTGCTCCAAGGCTGGTTGTATACCCATTGCCAGCTACCCTCGCTGAGATGGATGCTGAGAGGCCTTCAACAAGTGCTGCTACCATGCTGGAATCTATGTATCTGTATAGCCCCGGTCTGCTTGGTAACAAATACACCACAGTGCCTAGCCAACATGGTAAACCAATGCTGGTGGTTGATGGGTACCTCTACCATTTGGAACGTGACGTACCACCGAAACGGTACTGGGCATGTATTGAGCAGAGAGTAAAGGCATGCAGAGGACGTGCCATCACTGTACGCCAGGAGGAGGGGGAAGAACTGCTGAAATCACTGCCACACCAGCATGGCCCAGATGCAACAATGGCCCCCATGGCTACACTGCGAGTGGAACTGCGGCAGAGAGCGGTAACCGGTACTGAAATGCCAAGCTTGGTAATGCAGAGTGTCCTAGGCACAGCAGACGACAACGTACTACAGGAGATGCCTTGTCATGCAACACTTCGTCGAAGCATAACCAGGGTACGGCAGCGGGCATGGGCATCCATGACTACACTTCCAGCAACACTTGCAGGTATTGATGTCAGCCAGTATCCACTCCATAGTGGCAGCTTCATCCTCCGTAGAAGGTCGGATATGGATGGTACAAATTCCTTGGTTCTACTTACTACTGCACAGAATTTGACTGATTTGTGCAGATCCAACATCATTCTTGGCGATGGCACCTTCCCCACACAGGCTGATGTATGTCGCCAGCTGTACACATTACATGGATGTATTGGCATGCCCACCTCAACTAGGATTGTACCCCTGGTGTACTGTCTCATGACACGGAAGTCGGAGTCTGCATACACCACTTTGTGGGAAGTACTGAAGGGTATGGCTGCTGATCAGGAATGCACTTTGTCCCCACAGTATATTATGACCGATTTTGAGAAGGCAGCAATATGTGCCAGCAGGAAGGCATTCCCTAGGAGTATTCTGAAAGGATGCCTATTCCATTTTGCTCAGATCATCTGGCGTCAGATCCAGCATCATCACCTTGTTGCCCTTTATGGCACGGACACTGCATTCTCAATTGCCATCCGCAAGCTGATCGCGTTGGCATTCTTACCATTGGAGGATGTTGTTCCTGCATTTTTGGACATTGTGGCTTCCTTACCAGAATGTGCTCAGCCAATTGGTGTTTTTCTGGACCATCATTATGTACGGGGCCGACCACACAAGTATGCATCCCGCAGTTCATCACAGACACGAATGCCATCGTCGTACCCTTTGCGGTTTTGGAATGTGTCTGATGTCTCAGAAATAGACTTCTCACAGACTAACAACCAGGTGGAGGCATGGCATTGTCGGCTGAAGGTATTACTGGGACGCCCAACTGCACAGCTAGCCGACCTTCTGTGTGTTCTGCAGCAGGAGCAGAACCTGACTGATAACCGACGTGAATCTCTTCTGAGGGGGATGCCTGTAACTCCACGTAGGAAGGCTATTGTAGTAAGGGAGCGTCGCCTAAAGCACATCTTATAGCATAAGTGTAACTACAGTGATGTGCAGGATTTCCTCCGTGCTGTGGCACATTTCTACAAGTTGTGATAATGTTTGCGTTTAGTATGCACCAAGCACTACACACATCACATTACTTATTCAATTAATACAGGCTTTGCCCACAGAACACAGTTTCCATGGTACCACTTTCATGCCCGCGTGGCATGCTATGCCAGCTGCATGTTCCACTAACAGTTGCACATGGTGGCTTTTAAGGGGGTGTACAGTCTATCACTGTGTGGGTTTGTATGTGCCACTTGCGGTTAGGGTGTGGGCGTTTCCTCAATTCTGACAGGGAATTGTCCACAGTCATTTGTCACTGCAGCTACTTTGTCATCCTGCCATGTGTCCACCTCCAGCTGTCTCACAGGTGGATGTCGCACCTTCTAGGTGCCTGAACCCGCTGTAACAACATCACCAATCCCCCGTGGCATGGCACAACACATACACCTTCCTGATCTGGTTGAATATACAGATCAGCACACCCTCCACATGGCCTATGTTCCCATACAAGGGTGTACATCAACATGCATCCACCTGAGTTGGGGGGACAGCACCTGATGCATGCATGTATAGAGACATCATGACTCTCCTCAACTGTGAGGTAAACCAACATGTCATAATGGACCTCTTCAACATGTACAGTAGTAATATTCCAAGTGTGTGCAAAAGACCTTTGTGAGTTGTTACTGCTACATCAGGTCTGTTACATCTGATAGATGTCCTGAAAGAGGTCATCTAGGGCATGCTTGATGACAACAGTATCATCTTGTGGAACTTGAACAGGTTAAGGTATCTGCCAAAACTCCACATTGAGGTATTCAATTAACACTGTATGTGCAGGAGTTCCACCTGTACTCTTTCCCTGTATTTATTCCGAGGATTCATCGCTATGTCCCTACTCAATACACACACACTTCCACTGAGTGATCAGTTTACATGGCAGACCCATGTTGTTTTACCGGTCATTAACACAACTCTAGTACAGTATGCCAGGAATGGGATATCACCATACTCTGCACTGTAGGTACACTGTCTTGTATTGTGCTTGGACCATATACTACAGATTCATACCTCTCAACTGTTCAGATATTCCCAAGATGTCCAGATGTTTTTCTTATCAAATATATGGCTCTCAGTCATATCACTGGGATTATCTCTGGACTGATGTGACTCAGTAATACATACATTTGAGTACATACCTCTCAACTGTCCTGATGTGTGCAGAATGTAAAGTTTTGTCTCATATTTATGATCTTTTGTTCATACCATTTTTTCCTGGCAAATCATTGGCATATCATTGCAGAGTGCAGTCAGAAATTGATGACTGACATTTGAGTTTTAAACTTTATGCTCTTCAGAAGATTCATGCTAATGTACAATCTATTTATTCTATCAACAGTTTGGAAGTGCAATATTAGACATCTGTCCCTATTTCTGGCCCTTTGTAACCCGCCCCCCCCCCCCCCATTTTTATGGCTTTGGTCACATTTCTCATCAAAGAGGTCGAAAGTGCTGCATTCTAACAAAGTCCTATGTGACATCTCTGGTAAATATGTCCCTATTACTGGTTATGCATCCTCTCATTAAGCTGGCCTCTGTGCAGATGTGTTGCACTGACAGAAAGGCAGGTGTTTGTAAAGCCCTGGTTATCATTGTGGCATTCCGCACAAATACACACACTGTAGGTGCTCTTCTTTACACAGAATTGCTATCTGCACTTGCTTACAAGGTTTCGCATCCAGCAACATTGTTTGAGATACAAAACCTAGCTGAGGTGCACCACAGATCATTAATATGCTTTACATGTTGACAAGCGCCGTGCACTGCCATGCTAACATGTAAACTCAATGCAGGCTCTGCACGAAGCTTACACAGAGTTTATTGAATCTCCCAAAGTATCTATAAAACATGATATTGTTACAGTCTCCCCCACTATTTCAGTGGCTTCATTACAGCATACCCGCTAATCTAGTATCTGAAACATGTACTAGGAAACTCCAAATTACTTTAACTTTTGTCATGAATCCAGAGTAAGGAACATAAGGAATGATTCTGGTTTAATCTGACTAAAATGAAGAGATCTAGAAATTCCTGGAATGGCTTTATTTGTCACTAAGACCTTAAACAGGAAAAAAGAGAAAAAACATTTATATGTGTATCTCAGTACTATGGACACATAGGGATGAAAGTGTAGATTACTGTGAACAAGTGTTCACAAGTCTCAGAACACTGTGTTTGAGCTGAGAGGGGTGTTATGTGTATAATAATTAGCAGGGGTACTTCATTGCCAAAGGGGACAATGAGGCATTGTTTGCTGTAAGGTTCAGTCTGTGAGTTTGGCAGCAATCATTTGTCTCTGTTAGCCCCTTCTGTAATATGTTACCATCATTAGGGGTAATCTGTATGAGTGTGTCCGATTAACAGTCATCTGTAAACATGGTAAATCACACACTATCTACCATTGCCTGAGCTTCAGAGAAGTAGTTTTCACATATTTGAGGGTCCAGCATAGATCCTCAGGGTATTCCATTGATAAGTGGCCAGTGTGTGTGTGTGTTGGGGGGGGGGTGCAGTCTGCAACTTTGAGAGTGTGTGTTCTGTTGGAGAGTCAGTTGGCTATCCAAATAGTACTGCATGGCTTATTTCCCAGATGGGGTGTTTTCAATATGAGACATGAATGTGTGATATTGTCAAAGGCCTTTGATAACTGAACATAGGTTATATGTCCTGTTATCTGTCATGCAGGTCTTTTGGGTCAGTATCAAAGAAGCCCAAGGGTTCAGTAGGTAAGATCTATCCTTGGCAAACACAACATGGTTCGACTCAAGTGTGTTGAAGGTCACCTATGTCCTTGTGGATAAGATCCATGCTGATCCCATTGCTAGCCTTGCAGATAAGGATTGTTAGGCTTATGGGTCAATAGTTGTAGTTCTGCATGTTACCACATTGATGTGCATTGCATATGACACATTTGATATTACTTTTTGTAGTGTAGGTGATATATGTGTGAATGTACTGAGACACCGAGGTTGCAGGTTTGCAGGTAGCAAAGTGTATACACATGTCTACATATGTCTGTGAAAAACACCTGCTACCTATCTGAGTTTGTGGCAGCAGGTGATAATGCAGTGATACTATCCTTTTTGGGGACAGATGGTACTGGTTCAAATCCTTTTTCCTTTTTTTTTCAGTGTTTGCACTCTGCGCCACTTAGCACAAACAGGGGAAATGGATAAAAAATAAATGTGAGGTTTGGCTATGTTTATCTGGTGTGTATGAAGCAAACTGTTCTACCCAAGACGCAGACAGGACCCAATCAGCCAAAAATAGAAACCAGATGCATTCAATTAATACTACTGGGTATCGCTGAAACCCACTACACGACATTGCAGTGAGGTTATCACTGAAGCCTTAAGAATGAATAGTAAGATAGGGAATATCATGTAACTAATCCTGTGTCAGCAGATGTAAGTGTAGGGCAGGAGTACAGATGGTCCTGGGCTCTACTACAGGGTGTGCAACCTTTGTTTTGCTATTCTGACTTTGCAGTTTATAGCAATGAACTGAAACATGAACAGCTGTTATTTCAATTTTCTTGTGGCAACAGGTGTTAGGGTAGGACTGCCATGTACATGCTCCTGGTTTTAAACACAGCATACTCCATACACTTTTACTATTGTTCCACTTCCCATTATAGTCACTCTCACTTATGACACTTGACATATTGTACATGTTATTAATTATATGTATGGGGGCTGAGACACTAATATTGTGTCATTTATTTATCTGTTTATCTATGTATCACATTTATTATCAAATGTGTGACTGTGAGTACACTGTGTACTATATTCCTTTAAGTATATTTCTGCTCTCTGAACTGCCATGACCTTTCTTCACATTTGTCAAACACACATATATAACTGCCTGTGCGTCAAATAACCTTGAAATTGCATAGCTAGCCACTGTTGTGCACTGCTTACCATCTCATACCGCGTTTGCACGATGGTAGGAGGACAGCAACATTTTCAAACAGTGTGCACATTCCCAGTAAACATGATAACTGGCATTTTTGGGAAATCATCATTCTCCAATGCTCTCAATACATAATAGACATGGCAGGCATTCGTGGAGAGGGTGTGAGATTTAGGTCTCAGAGAAGGGTTGTCCAGGAATCCAAGATTTTTGTTGGACTCATAGTGAAACACCACAATGCCAGGTTGCTGCAGGGGGATTATTCTGGGTCCCAGTATAACTCAGAGGCTAATTTGGCCAGGGCTGTGACCAGAGCCACCAGTATTCCCCTCACTGGTAAGCAATGTAGGCACCACTATAATGACCTTCAGAGGAGGAAGAGGGGTACCCTCAATGCTTTGTTCGAGGAATTTAGGATGGAGAGATCCCACAGATGTGTAAGTATTAACTACAGAGAGTACTTGTGATGTTTAAAAGCTGAATATAGACAAGACTGATATTTATAATGGTATTCTGTTCTTCTTTTTTTTCCATTGCTGCCATGGAAAGGTAGTGCAGTGTTAGGACCCATGGCTCAAGATTGGTGAGGATGGTGGAAGCATGTGGTATTTATGCAGCAGAAGAGTAGTGTTATTGTAGCATTAAACATTAAAGATAGCTTGTTTGGTATTTTATACACTTGTATAAAAGCAACTATGCATGCATTATTCTGTAGCACAAACCAAGAGTACAATATTAGAATTTGGTCAGAGGTGATAGGTTCAAATACCGCACTTCACAAGTATACAATACTGCTAATTCTTCAATTATGTGTAACTTAAAAGGTTTAACGTAAAAGCTCTATACCAGTGGCACACATGCCCTGCTGTAAACTGTAATCTGTATAACTGGAGCACGCAAATGGCAATACATGAAATGTAAAGGAGTACTTCCTGCAATCCATAGTATAGTGTGCATCTGTTAGGAGCTGCTAGTCTTAAAACTAGTAGTTATCTGTTAGGGGCGGTAGTCTTAAAAGTAAAGGTTAAGATAATAGAGTCAAATAATTGTATTAATGCACTGCATACAACATATGAAGGTACTAATCTTATCTCTTTTTTTTTTCTAAGTCCAACCCTTATCTCTCTCTTTTCTTTTTTTGTTTTATATTATTATGTGCTGTCAAAATGTGTCCATGTCATCCATGTGTACCACATCAATGTTCTACAGAACAGTGGGGTAGGACTGCCTCACAGGATCCACCTGCCGCCACTCCACCAGCCTCGGCACCATTGCCCAACATAACTGGGAGCCAACCTGGCAGCACCACCTCTGCTTCCCCTGCATTACCTGCCCCCTCAAGTATTCCTGCCCAAGAGGATAGTCTAGTGGTTCTCTCTGGGAGCAGTAGCAGAGGTGGTGAGGTTATCACCCATGCTGAACTGCCAGTGATGGTGCATATGGGTCTGTGATGAACTGTTGGTGCACATCTATAATTTTTAATTTTTAATTATTAACCATTCTTCTTTTTTATTATTGTATTCATTCTTATTTTTATTTTTATTTTTGCTTTATATATCACACACTTCAAATATCACAGTTAAATATGTTATCAGTATTAATATAAATGTAGCTAAGAATATACATGATTTAGAATAGATTGTGATTCAATTCAATTAATTAATTTTAATGTCATTTCCTGTTTTTAAGTATTTAAGGGAATCTGGGTAGGTTTGTATGTTTGTTTTCTGAAGAAGTTCACGAATTAAATTAAGTGAATGAAAGCGCTAAACACTTGTGTCGCAGTTTATCTTCTGTTGGCTGGATATACATCTAAGTTTTGTTTTTTTATGTTTGCAGTTCGGTTCAGTTTTTTCATTTTGAGGCATTCTGTTCTCAGTGCAGTCAACTGGGTATATGTGTACATGAGCTGTTACTTGACATTACAGAGAGCATTTTACACCAGCATGTGGGACACTGTCATCTTCTCCTCAACATACACTTCTGATGTCATCAGCTATATCACATTTTTGGATATGCAGTACTCCTACCATAGCAGGGTCAGAGACTGGCCTGGGGGCCAGGCAGAAATCACCTCATGCTATACAATAAAGTTTACAGTGACATGGCTTTTAATCTATCCACATATATCATGGCATGGTGTGTAGGCCATGTGTTATCTTGCTGAGAAAGCCTTGTGGTCTCTCCAGCTGCTACATCTGTCTGGTGATGTACAAGTAAGAATGTGCATTATTCCCTATTAGTGCTGTAATGATATTTGACTACAGTGCTGTCATACAATACTAAGATCTCAATATGATGGCATGACTTATCATGTGCACAACATAGGCTTTCAATAGCAGTGTGGACACTTGGTGGTCAAAGTTCAGATTGGCTATCTAAATGTGTTCCCAGTGCTTGCATCACTGGGTTTCTGCATATCAGGACTGTTGTCAATGCTGTGATTAGCACGGAGCTCCACGTTTCAGACAGACAACATTACAAACACACATTTCTGCATTTATTTGCACATTGTGTGTCTTTATCACCATTCAGTTGTGTGTGTTAGCTACTCTTGTACTATGTTATCACCATTGATGAACTGAATGATAGCAAACAATATGCAAGAATCAACAAACTTGGTAAGTCAAAGACTATATACTTTTTCCTGACCTGTGGAGAAATACAGTTCAAACAGTGAAGGGCCAAGCACAGATCCCTGGGGTTTTCCAGTGGTGACAGTTCTGCTCGTACAGGTTGATTCATCCACTTTCACATGATGTGTTCTGTCAGTTAGCCAATTGCTTACCCATCAGCTGATATAAGGTTTAATCCCCAGCTTGGGGGTATCCTAAATGATACTTGCATGTGTGATTGCATCAAAACCCTAGGCCAGATCACAATAGGCATTATGCACTGTTTTACCTTCATCCGGGCCTATCTCATGGAATCCAAGTGCTGTAACAACATCACTGATCACCTGTGGCATGACACAACACATACACCTTCCTGATCTGGTTGAATACACAGTTTAACACACCTTCCACATAGCCTATGTTCCCATACAAGGGTGTACATCAACATGCATCCACCTGAGTTGGGAGGACAACACCTGATGCATGCATGTATAGAGACATCATGACTCTCCTCAACTGTGAGGTAAACCAACATGTCATAATGGACCTCTTCTTCATGTACAGTAGTAATATTCCAGGTGTGTGCAAAAGACTTCTGTGAGTTATTACTGCTACATCAGGTCTGTTACATCTGATAGATGTCCTGAAAGAGGTCATCGAAAGCATGTATGATGACAACAGTATATTCTTGTGGAACTTGAACAGGTTAAGGTATTTGCCAAAAATCCACACTGAGGAATTGAATTAACACTCTACGTGCGGGAGTTCCACCTGTACTCTTTCCCTCTGTTCATTCCTATGATTCATCTCTATGTCCCTATTCAATACACACAGACTTCCAGTGAGTGATCATTTTACATGGCAGACCCGTGTCGTGTTACCGATCAGTAACACAGCTCTAGTACAGTATGCCAGGAATGGGATATCACCATACTCTGCACTGTAGGTACACTGTCCTGTACTGTGCTTAGACCATATACTTCACATTCATACCTCTCAACTGTTCAGATATTCCCAGGATGTCCAGATGTTTTTCTTATCAAATATATGGCTCTCAGTCATATGACTGGGATGATCTCTGGATTGATGTGACTCCGTAATGCATACATTTGAGTGCATACCTCTCAACTGCCCTGATGTGTGCAGAATGTGCAGTTTTGTTTCATATTTATGATCTTTTGCTCATAACATTTTTTTCCTGGCAAATCATTGGCATATCATTGCAGAATGCAATCAGAAATTGCTGACTGACATTTGAGTTTTAAACTTTATGCTCTTCAGAAAGTTCGTGCTAATGTACAATCTATATATTCTATCAACTTCCTAAGTTTGGAAGTGCAATATTAAACATCTGTCCATATTTTTGGCTCTTTGCCCCCCCCCCCACCATTTTTATGGCTTTGGCCACATTTCTCACTTGAAGAGGTTGAAAGTGCTACATTCTAACAAAGTCCTATGTGATATCTATGTTAAACATGTCCCTATTACTGGTTATTTGTCCTCTCATTAAGCTGGCAGGTGTTTGTAAAGCCCTGGTTATCACTGTGGCATTCTGCACAAATATGCACACTGTAGGTGCTCTTCTTTACACAGAATTGCTATCTGCACTTTCTTACAACGTTTCGCATCCAGCAATATTGTTTGAGATGCAAAATGTAGCTGAGGTGCCATGCTGACACATAAACTCCATGCAGGCTCTGCACGTAGCTTACACAGAGTTTATTGAATCCCCCACAGTATCTATAAAACATGATATTATTACAATCTCTTCCACTATTTCAGTGGCTTCATTACAGCATACCCACTAATCTAGTATCTGAAACATGTACTGGAAAACTCCAAATTATTTTACCTTTTGTCATATGAATCCAGAGTAAGGAACATAAGGAATGATTCTGCTTTAATCTGTCTAAAATGAAGAGATCTAGAAATTCCTGGAATGGCTTTATTTCTCTCTAAGACCTTAAACAGAAAAAAGAGAAAAAACATTTATATTAAATTTTGTTATTATTTTAAAAGATCTTGAACTTCTAAGCTTGGCAACAATTACTTCAGGGACCCTTTTTCAATATGAATCCCGGAGTGGAAAAATACACATTTTTTCAAATCTTTACAACAGATAAAACTCCATAAATGTATTATCAAAAATGAAAATATTTTTCACATGAACATTTTAGTTAAGACTTTTAACTCTCCATTTCCAGTATAATGTGGGTATATTATTCCTTTTTGTGCCTTTTGCTGTTAAGATATTGCAGCAAAAATTAAGTTATATCCCAAGAACACTTGCCAGATCTGTAAATGTACATGACTGAGTTAAGGAAATATTCAAAACATAACTGAAATAATTCAGTGAGTATCAGAAGTGTAACAAAGGTATAGCTACAGTTGGCCTAGATGGAATTTCTGCATTCTCATTTGCTCAAAGCATAAAACACACAGAAATGCCATGACAGTTGCCATCTAGTGTGCTCTGGCAGTGATTTCTTTGTTTTGGTAGATTCTTTCCTTCTTCAGGTTGGCAGGACCACTGATAAGGCATGTAATAATTCTAGCGAGTTTGTTATAGTTAAATAATTGTTATATTTAAATAAGGAAAAATGCAAATGCTTTGAAAATGTAAGGGAGTTTATTAATGAGTATTCGGCATTAAAATGTATTTTTATGGTTAGGATTTAAAAAAAAATTCCATAAAATTACTATACTTTGCTAAGATAAGCAAATACCTATTTTCATTTTGTTAACTAGAAAAATGAAATGAACCTAACTGATCTTTTTTCAGCCACTAATAAAGAATACAGAAATTATTATTTGTTGACTGCTTAAATAAGCTAATTCTCCACAAACCCCACACTTATGAATCTCCTACATATCCGTAAATCAAAGAGTACCAGAAATATAAGGTCTAGGGACCTGCATTTTTTCTGTGACTTAAACAGAACATGCTGAACAGACAGATGTGTGTCCTTTAGACTGTCCTTCCTATGGAACAGGCTTCCCATCCATGTAAAGCTGAATTTGTCTATTAACCAGTTTAAGCACAACCTAGACCAGTGGATGGGGAACAGGAAACTTACATCGGGCCTGGAACCCATTGCCCTTATAGATAGAGGTAATTTATAAATGCCTGGCCCTCAATGTTCTATTCAGATACAGACATCATTATTCTTTTGGGAAAACTTGGCTAGGCTTTAAAAGCCCCACGCACCTGGGTAATTAGCCTAGTAACAATCTATGATACTATGAATCTATAACTGAATACTCTTCAACCATTTATCAAAGTCAAGTAAATTATTACAACAGCAAAGTATACATCATACCAAGGAATGTAGCATATATAAATCAACATTCACAGAATTATAACATGCAAAATAGCTGAATGATGGGAGGGCATCTCACCTCAAAATTTTTGCATGTTAGGGTAGCAATAAGCTACAAGCATTTCAATAAAGGAAAGGATATTAGAGGTGTAAGTCGAAGCTGCAACTTACCTTTTGAGGGAGGGCTGGCTTCAAAGTAGTTGAAAAATATATTTTGCTGTGATTATGTAATATTTTTGCATGTGTAGGTCTGCTTGTGTATATGCATGTGTGTGAATATTTGTTTGGACCGATATCTCTATCTTCCAAGGGGACTGTAGTGAGAGAATGACCCATTCCACCAGTGTGCAATGACCTCTGAATTGATTATATTTAGAAGAAGAGTAAGAGACACATCTGGTTTGCCTTCACAGAAAAGTATTTTGTTTTTCTGTATTCAATATTATTCCTGTTCTTCTAAGGCACCTAGGGTATCCATTTGTGATATTACTGAGTGAATTCCAGGTTTGCAGAAACAAATGGCATTTGTATAGTAAATTAGAACCACAATTTTTATGGTGGCAAAGCACTCCCCAGTAGCCCTTTCCAGGGGGAAGGTTACCAGTGCTGCATTCCTGTTACTAATATGATTAAGTCTGAGGTGACTGCTTTGGCCAAGGTGGATTACGATTCCCTACACAAAGTGACCTTATTAGTTGAATGGCAATTATAATGAATGTGCATTTCTTTTAAAATATTGGTTCTGTTGGCCTTTATTACATCCTCAAATGTATAAAATGTAGTCTTTTTCCTATGCAATATTACATAGTCCAAATGTACAGATGGCAACATGCAAACTCACATCCATACCTCTCAACTGTCCTGAATTAGTCGGAAAATTACGAATCCTAACTCAAATTCCAAGGGTGTCACGAAATTCCGACTGGCCCCTTTAAAGTATGATTTTCTTTATTAATCAGACAATTGCGAGGTAAGACAGTTGTTGGAGCAATTTGAACTTTGATCCCTTGCATCTTGATGTCACCAGAGCTGCAACGATGGAAATGCCAAAATATGCCAAATGCCAAAAATAAAAGTGCATAGCCCTAAATATTACTGAAACTAGTATTCCCTGATTTAAATGGCAATGTTCAGTAGCAACAGCAATGGCTATGACCAGCCATATCACAGCAATTTCCTGCAGATACTTTCCCATGTCACTGATTGCAACATTTCTAACCATGACACTCCTTCAGACAGTTGTCACATATTTCACTCCTTGTTATACATGACAGTTCCATCACACATTATGCTCAAGAAAGTTATAAGGTGTAGCTGCAGGAAGCAGTGGCCTCAAGAAAGCCTTTTTTTCATATCTCTCCCTAACCCAACGACTTTCACCACAAGTTTTAGCACTGGTTAAAATGCATCAGCAGCCAAACTGTCAAAGGAAATGATAGAATTTAAAAGGTTTCACTAGTACAGCTTGCTTCACTTTTATGAAGCTGTAAGTATACATGTGGATTAATAGAAAATATTTTTATGAATTACGTCTATGGCATAAACATGCTCATGTGTGTTTAGGTTTGTAGTGATTTGTTAAGAGACAGCAGCTTCTTTTTATTCTGTTGTTTAAATTGCTGTGGCTCTTGTTCAAATGCCATTTCTGTAGACTTAGGGCCAGATTCAGGAAGGCTTACACGGAGTTTAAGAGTAGTGTAAGCCTCCGTGTAAGCCTCCTGATTTAGCAACAGCCCAAATCTCCGTGTAAGAGACAGCTAACACGTCTCTTACACGGAGTGGGTGTGGAAATGCTCAATACCTCATTTGCAGCTCCAAGATATGCAAATGAGGTATGTGAGCGATCCACGCTCAAACCAGTCCGTGTAACGGACGTGTGCAGAAATGTACTCAGCTGACAACTGAGTACATTTCTGCAAAATTAAAAACGGAGCTATGTCAGCTCCAAATAAAGGGTGCATTTGTTACAGTAAGCATGCCAATGGCCAAATATGTGGCCATTGGCATGAAAGTGTTGCAAAAAGTTATATAACTTTTTTTTTCACGGATTTATGTGTTTAACTGCAGCGCACACCGCAAACGGGTGCGCTACCTAAAACTGAAAACCGGCCTATAAGCCCACAATTGTGGGATTTATGTATTACATGAAATGTCAATGGAGGACTTGCAGAGCAAAACAATATGGCCTCCGTTTAGTGGTTGTCAAGGGGGGGAAGCTCCGTGTAAGATATGTAACTAAGCATTACTAGGCAATCCTATGTAAATGAGGGTTACAATACTGAATCACACTGCCACATAGGTAATGAGCACTTTCTGAGTAGTGTAAGAGTTAGAGAAGGGGAGGAACAGAGTAAGAGGTAGGTGACATCATGGGGGAAGGATAGAAAGAAATGTACCAGATTGAGGGCAACGTAAAGTAAGAGATGACAGACAGACATCAGGGAGGGAGGTGTGTCCCAACAGAACACTAGGAAAGTCAAGAAATTGAGGGCATACGCTATCCCTACACTCTAAGTTTCTTGATATACGTGCATGCGCAGCGCTGTAAGGCAGGTTCCACATGTGGAGCGTGTTGCAAACTGTTTACAACGGTTTGCGTGTGTAAGGCAGTGTCTTGTGCTTTTAGCATGAATCAGCCTAGCTAACACCGTGTAAGGATGTGTGCGTGTAACACCGTGTAGGGATGTGTACGCGTTTAAGTGACTGTGAGCGTGTTTAAGCTGGTGTGCACATTGCCCCCTCAGGAAACAGAGAGGAAGCAGGAAACAACCAAAATACAGGAAACTGCCAGGGAATACTGCTGGAGTTAATTGGTGGAAATAATTGGAAGCAGGCAATTACACAGGCAGACTAGAAACCCAACCCAGCACTTAAAACACAACAGAGAGCAGTGCAGGCTGTTTCTCACAAGAGATACTGCCAGAAACTAAGCTATCAGAATTGAAAACTGAAAAAAGTTGAACTCAGAGCAGAAATGCTAGGGGCTGCCATAGCTGTTATAATCAGACATAGGCGAATTGCTGAGGGTGGTGATAATGCAGATGCTGACAGACAACCCAGAGTGAGGAGAAGGAGAAGAGTATACAGGCCCAGGGTCACCTACCATGGGTTACATGAGCTGGAGATAGTAGAGCGCTATAGAGTGGACAGAGAGCTCCTGCAGCAGATTGTTGAGCTGTGCAGGCCACACCTCACACACAGAACCAACAGAGGGGAACCCATCCCAGTGGAAACCAAGGTATGTGTTGGCCTAAGAATACTAGCAACAGGTACCTTCCAGAGACCAACTGGCGATATGATGGGGATATCACAGGCATCAGCCTCCAGGGTACTGCACCAGTTCCTGGATGCCATGTCACCACATGTCAGTGATCATATATATGTCCCTAATGACCGTGAGGTTGTGGCCAGCAATATCGTCTCTTCCAGCAAATAGCGGGATACCCTGAGGTGCTGGGTGCAATAGACTGCACGCATACGCATCAAGGCACCAGCCGGTGAGCGGGTAGAGTCTACATTAACTGCAAGGGATACCCTCCATCAACTGCCAGGTCGTGTGTGATGCCCAGGGCATAATAATGAATGTGTGTGCTGGCTGCCCTGGGAGCTACCACGATTCCCACATCTGGCATCTGACGCAGCTGTACCAGTCATTTGCCAATGGGGACTTCCCACACGGACACCTAGTGGGGATGCTGGTTATGCACTTGAGCCGTGGCTGATGACACCCATCAGAAATGCACACACACCAACAGGAACGCCATAATGAGGCACACGCACAAACACGTAATATCATAGAGCGTGTGTTTGGGCTGCTCAAGTCACGGTTCCGTGTCTGGACACGCCTGGTGGAGCTTTGCAGTACACACCAACTACATGTACCCAAATGATCATGATATGTGCTATGCTACATAATATGATCCTGGAAACAGCTGCAGCAGGACCAGCACAGGGCTGGGCCAAACATCCCCACCATTGCCAAGGCCACCACAGGCAGGGATGACTTGGAGGAGGAACAACCTGACCTTGTCCCAGTAGGCAGAAGGAGGCGTGCCCAGTATGCCCTGGCCTTGGCAAAGAGGCAACGCATAGCACATATGCTTGGTCAGTAGGAACACTGGGACTGATACCCGCTCTGACTCACTCATACAGTAACAGGGATGCCTAACATGACACAACCTGCTTCCAAACGTACAGGGAGTGTAGTATGTGCATCCGACAGAGGCAGCCCTGCAGCACCACCCGAGGCATGAATGCCATGTGTTAAGTAATGTAACACCATGTATCATATGCACACCTGAGGACCATGACTAACATCCACCCTCACCAATCATAAACCACAAAAACACAAACCCACCTCATAGCTATCACAAGGGATAGGAACCTAGATGTAATGCTACCCAGTGCCAAAGGTATAAACAGCAAGATGTGTGCAGTGTAAATGCACACAGTATAGGGAATGCACATATCAGTGCTGTAATAGAAAACAGGGTCAAAGCGCACATCAGCACCCTGACACTACCAGGGTCACACCTCATACAGTGATGTACATGTGCAAAACATGGAACAAGATACAAAATGAGGGTGACTACCAATAAATGGCATGGATAACCACACACCCCTGTTGTTACCACAACAAGAAGCAACATGCATTAGCCATGGTCAAACACCAATGGCTAAAACTGACTACTACTATATAGCTTGCTGCAGACCACTGTCCTAATAGCAGGAACTGCCCCAGGCCTATGTTCACAGGTTCACAGGTTCATACTAAGCTATCTGCCCTAGGGCATTTATAAGCCTAGACCAGAGTTCCGTGGAGTCTGCCGACCCTTCACTCTGATGGATAATTTGCCCATTATATTGCTGTGCCTCTGACAAGCAGTGATACTGAGGTTATCCCTGGGGCATACCTGCAATCTCCCATCCATTGATTAAGATCTCACTTGAACAAAGCCAGTGAGGTACTCAGCCTCACATGTACCAGGATGTTGTTCCACAGCATAGGGACTCTCTGGTTGAAGAATCTGTCCCTCCAGCACATCCTATTAATATCTGTGTTGAGGTTTAAATCTCCTGCCACTGTAGTTCTGATGGATGTAGAGGTCTTGAGGTGAAGCGTGTACATTAACTCAGGTTTGGACATGGCCTTGGATGTCAGGCACAGGTCACCTCTGAGCAGACGGTAAGTCACGGAATCAAGCTGGAATTCCTTCAGTCGGGCAGCATAAGAAATATGTTTGAGACCCTTTCTCCTCCTGTCGAGGAATTTGTGGGCCCATCCAATTGCCATAGGTGTCGGGTCATATACATGCTGAATGGGGCATTGCACTCAATCAATGGTCCGATGAGTGAAGAGTACAGGGGAACAATGACCTCCCTGGATCTAGATGTGAATCCCTGCATGATGAGGTGGGCAATGTAGAAGTTCTACCTAACTACCCTGGCAACGTGAGTGTCAAACAAAGGTTACTGTCAACCTGGGTGCCCAGGTCCCTGATAACCTCCTGTGTGCTTAGAGGATTGCCACCTACATGGGAACTAGTGGTAACCTTGTTCTTCCCAAAGGGTATGGCTATGCATTGTTTAGTGTTTAATGTAAGGCCATGGCTCTGGCACCAGTTATCCGTGTCTATGACACCCTTCTGAAGGATGTCTGTGTCAGATGGGTGTCCAACTATGGTTCCCAGTTTGCAGTCATCTTCAAACTTTGTCAGCCATAATCCTGCTGTGTTTGCTTGTACTTCTGAAAAGTAGATGCTGAGCAATAGTGGGCCCAGGACTGAGCCCTGTGGGACACCACTTGTGACAGTTGTGGAGTGTGACATGGCACCAGCAAGTCTGAACCTGTCTGTTCTGTCACGTAGCCAGTTTGCAACCCATCTTGTGATGTATGGGTTCACATTTAAGCTGGTGATGTTTTCAATGATACCCGAGTGGGGTATTGTGTTGAAAGCCTTTGCCAGGTCAAGGTAGGCTGTGTGGAGTGCCTTGCCCTTGTCAATGGCCTTGGTGTCTGTTATGAAACAGTCAACCAAGTTTAAAAGGCATGATCTGCCCTCGACAAAGCCTAACTGGGTTGGATCTAATGTCTGCAAGTCCCCTATGTCCTCAGCTATGACTTCCATTATGATCTTCTCCATAGCTTAGCAGACCCTGCTTGTCAAGCTGATGGGATGGTAGTTTCGTGGTTGGTGGAGGCACCCCATGTGAAGTGGGTCCACCATTGACATATGCCACTCCTTGGGAACATATCCTGAGTTGAGGCTAAGATCAAACAGCTGCCCTGACTGCGGGTTTAATTCTTGAGTGAGTTCATGGAGCACAAAACCAGGGACACCATCTGGTCCCATGGATGCTGCGTTCTTTCCCTTGGATAGAGCAGTTCCCACCTGAGCATTTGAGATGTTTGGGGCGCTCCAATCCTCTTTCATACATATGTCTCCAGTTCTGGTGGAGGGGTGGGAGAAATCTGCACTGAACCTGTCAGCCAGTATGTTGGCAATGTCTGTAGGTTCAGTGATATTTACAGCATTCTGAGCCTATTCTGAGCATATCTGGGAGTTTCCTCCCAGGTGTGTAACATATGTATAAAAGGCCTCATGGTTGTCCCGTGAGTCCTTAGTGGGTTTACTCCCAATATTCGCCTTGGATGATTTCATGGGGGAACTCAGTGTTTCACCTATATTGAGCAGGGGTGTCTACCCTTCCACGGATATCGCTCTATCTTGTAGTACCTCCTTCCTTGTGTTGTAGTGCTTGTTTATGGCTGAGGTCCACCACACTGGACGCTTGCCTCTGGTACAATGAGTCTGTGTTTTGTTTGGGATTGCCTCATCCATGCAGTCCTGAAGGTGCTGGTAGAAGGCAGTTGTAAGTGATACAGTGGCTTGGGTAATGGTGTCTGCTGGCTTGGGGGCTTTGAAAGAGACCACACCAGTCATTAGAAGTGTGTAGTCGGCTTCTGAGAAGTTCTGCACTGTGGTCTTTTCTATCTGGGGTGGGGTGGGATGTGGACTTCCACTGAGAGTAGGTTATGATCTGATCTCACCAATGATGGGTATACCTCTGGTGTTGAACATTGTGAGCCCATGTTTGTGATGATGAGATCTACTATGTTGTCTCCTCTTGTGGGGATGGTGACTAGTTCTTCCATGGCATGTGAGTGTATGAACTCTAGGAACCTGTGGGCTAGAGTGTTGGGGCTGTAGTACTGATCCCAGTCTATATTTGGATAGTTGGGATCACCCAGTGTGATGGTGTTTGCAGGTACATGTATCCCGCCACTGTTTTCATGAAAGCTCTGTGAGGTACCTGAGTTTCAGAGGATGGCCTGTAACATGCTACAAACTGCAGAGCAGTCTTGCCTATGGTTAATTGCACCGGATGGTGTCCAATGCATCGTGTGTTGCCACCAACCATGAGGTGAGGGTGTCCTTGATGAATATTGCTATTGCCACCCCTCATAGTGGTAATATGTGTACTGCATAGATACGAAATATTGTGCCTCTGACTTAGTAGTGACACATTATGACCACCTTACATAATTGAATAATGTGACTATGCCTCTGTCTAGTCTGTGCCCCTGTCCACATGCAGCTGTCCAGATGTCTCTTGAAGAGAGTCAGTGAGGTACTCTGTCTAACATGAACTGGGATACTCTGCTAGAGTTTGAGATGCCTCTGAGTTATGACTCTGTCCCTTCAGCATGTCCTATACATGTATGTGCTGAGGTTCAAATCTTTAGCTCCCATGTTTCTGGTGGATGTGGATTGCTTGCAGTGGAGCATGTCTACCAAATCCTGATTGGACATGGTCTTGTATGTCAGGCATAGGTCACCTGTACGTATGTGGTATGACACTGACAAAAGCTTGTTTTAGTTATTCATGAAGTATATGACATGTGTTGTAGATCCCTGATCTTCATGGTAAGGTACTTGTGGGGTCTCTCCAGCTGCTGCAAGTGCTGGTTGAGGTACATACCAAATGGGGCGTTGTATTCAAGCATGGGCCTGATAAGGGAGAAGTATAGTGGTACAATGACCTCCTATGGTCTGGATGGAATACCCTCCATGATAAGGTGGCCAAGATAGAAAGTCTGTCAAACAACTTTGGCAACATGGGTGTCAAATGAGATGTCACTATCTACATGTGTCCCCAGCTGTCTGATTTGTTTCCTGTACTCATTGGGTTGCTGTCTATGTACAGATCTGTGGGTACTGTGTTCCTCCCAAAGGGGATGGCTACACATCAGTTGCAGTCAGTTTCAGGCCATGAGTCCAGCACCAGCTATCTGTCTGTGTGACGGCAGTCTGTAGGATGTGTGTGCTGGCTGATGTATTCACTATGGTGCCCAGGTTGCAGTCATCTGTAAACTTTGTCGGCCACAACCCTCCTATGTTTGCTTTCACATCTGAAAAGTAAATACCAAATAAGAGAGGTCCCAGGACACAACCTTGTGGGACACCACTTGTGACTGGCTTTGAACCTGACAAGGCACCTGCAATGTTGACATTATGGGTTCTGTTTCTGAGCCATTTTGCAACCTGTGCTGTGACATATGGTGTTATATTTCAGCTGTTGAGCTTGTCTATGATGCCTGAGTGGGGTATTGTGTCAAAGGCCTTAGCCAAGCAGGTAGGTTGTGTGTACTGTGTAGCCCTCATCAACGGCTCTACTGACAGTTTCAAAGTAGTCAACTTGGTGCAAAACGCAGGATCTGCCCTGTACAAAGCTGAATTGGGTGGGATCAAGGGTCTGTAGGACACCAATGTCTCTGTGTGGAAGCTCCATAATGACCCTTCACAAAGCTTTGCAGACAAGGCTGTTTAAGCTTGTGTGGTGGTAGCTGCCAGGGTCTGTGGAGGCATCTCCTTTGTGGAGTGGGACCACTGTTGCCATACGCCAGTGTTCAGGTACAGATCCTGTAGCAAGGCTAAGGTTAAATAGCATCTGCATATACAGGTTTAGCTCCATCTGTAGTTCACATAGCATGCAACTGGGGATACCATTAGGTCCCATTGATGCTGTGTACTGCCTTTGCTGACTGCGGCTCTCACATGGACATCCAGGATGACAGTGAGGTTACATACAGCTGTGATAACTATCATGTTTTGGGGGTGAGGGAGGGGTACATTGCACTGAACTGGTCTGCCAGGGTGTCACTAATATCTGTCAGGTCCCTGGAATATAAGTTGTTGTGTACCAAATCTGAGCATATATGAGGGTTCCCACCCAGGCGTCAGACATAACTGAAGAAAGCAGTGTGGTTACCTTCTTCGCCTGTGGTGATTTATGTCCCCAAGTTGAACTTGGGTGTCTTTATGTGAGAATGTAGCTTTCTACTACTGCTGATCACAGCTGCCTTACATTCTGGAGATGTAGCTCTGTCTTGCATTAGTATCCTTCATCTGTTATACAGTTCGTTTATGGCTGGGGTCCACCAGACAGGCCACTTTCCCTTGGTGGTGAGGGTCTCATTCTCATTTGTGATTGCATGGTCCATGCTTACTCGCAGATGTCCGTAGAAAGTGTCTGTGCAGGAGTCACCATTGTGTGTTGTGGTTTCCACTGGCCCAGTGGGCTTAATGGATACCATCTCAGTCCGAAGAAGTGTGAAGTCAGCTTCTGAGCTGTTAGTCACTATACCCCTGGTATCATACTAGCACTGACACAGGTGTAGACAATTCCCCAGAATCCATCAAACAAAATGGACATGCAGGCTTACAGATGCCCTAGGGGGGTAGCCTAGTATGAACCCATTATGATACAGATTGTACAGGACACTACAGATAACCCCAAGGCTGTTGCAAATGATGGTAGTAAGCATGTTGTTGATTCCTGGATATGCTCCGGATCACACAGATATTACAAACAACATACCAGACACACACAGGTATGGCCAACATACATCCTGACATGTGCAGTGCAAACCCCCATAATGCCAAATACCTTCCCCAGCAGACTGCCGCCTTCTTGAGATTATGTCACGCTTACCACAGGGTACGTCCAAAGAGCAGTGTACAACAACAGTGGGTGTTCTCAACAAAGGTGTCTCCTGAATGGATAGTAAAACAACCACCACAGAATCATGAGAGGTTTGGTCTGCACAGCTATGGAAAGGACCAGCATGTACCACAGACATAATGATATTGTGGATCTATTGACACCCGACCCTACCCAGTGTGGGTTTACAAAGTGCAGACCCCACCCTAAACATGTGTGACTCAGTTGAAACAGTACTTGAAGTCAGTGATGAGGGCAATGTGGTCCACACAGTGTAGCTGGACCTTGCAAAGCCTTCTGTACAATACCCTATGTGTTCCAGTAGATTTGCTCACCAGCTGATATATACACCCCAAATGTCATGAGAGGGGTTGCAAACCAGACCAACGACAGAACTGACATGGTCAGACATGCAGCAGCCATGTCAGACTACAAACCACATATAACAGGCATCCCACAAAGCTTGGTCCTGGGACCTTCACCATCTGGTATATATGCCCCATAGGTACAGGCCAACAAGTAAGGACTGTGCTGGAACATGTTTGTAGAGGACAACAAGCCGCCTGACATATCCGATACACCAGCTGACACAAGCATCCAATAAAAGGGCCACATAGAAACAGACAACTGTTGCCATAGCCAAGTCAGCATGTTAAATGGTGAAAACAGTATAGTCAGCCTCTGTGGATATCCAGTAAGTGACCACCAATTCCCACATAGGTGTCGACCCATGACATACCTAACATGTAATGCCAGAATGGGGGACACAAGGTGATAGATATCCTGCATTGGACAAAAATGTGGCTGTAGGGTTAACAGAAACAATCCGTATACCAACCTAATCATGAGGGTTATGACATCTAGCTAACGGGAGGTCATTGTGGTTTTGCAGTTATCTTTCAGCAGCATTACAAATGACCACAACAGCACCTGTGGGGTGTACCTCAGCAGATGCATTCAGCAACTGTAAAGTCCACAACAGTACCTCACCAGGAGTATCAAAGAGCTGGAACACATGTAATGTGTCGCCTGATTAAACAGAATTCAGCTCCACACACTGCCATGCTGGCCACCCAGACACAAGCTGTGCCTGATGTAGAAAGCCATGTCCAAGCTGGCAGCAATGCACATGCCGCACTTGTACAATGTGAATGGCAGGAGATATGCACATGAGGGACCTGAACCCCAGCACTGACATACATAGGACAAGCTGTACTGCATTATCCATAACACAGAAGCCACCCCCACGCATGAGTAAACTACCAGTACAGGTTATCCATAGAGTCACTCATTGATTCTACTCAACAGGGATCCTAACGAGTGGATGGGAGATGGTAGGTATACCCTGGGTATCAATGTTGTGTCACAGGTAGACAGAGGCACAGTATACAAAACAAGACATATGTCATGACAAACTGCACTTACGATGTGTTGATGGACAAACACACTATCCAATAAGCATTAGAAATGGCCTTGGGCACATCGGTAGTGTTTGCCAATGTACACCCATGTTGTGGAATACACTACTGATGTTGGATGAGGCCGTTGTAAGTAGTTCACATATGAACATAATGCAACATGGTCAGATAGGTTCATAGGTTCATACTAGGCTATCTGCCCCAAGGCAGTTCTAAGCCTAGCCCAGAGTCTGGTTGCGACGCCACCCCTTATATGGAAACAGTACTGTTTCCATTAGTTTGATGTGCCTGTCTCCAGCAGTGACACAGTGACGATCCCCGGTAAACCTATGATTTCCCATCCACAGGTCAGGATACCTCTTGAACAGAGCCAGCAAGGTGCTGTGACTCACATGGACCGTGATTGTATTCCACAGCATAGGAGTCTCCGAGTGATAAATCCACCCTCCAACATGTCCAATGTACATCCCTGCTATGGTGTAAGTCACTTGCACTAGTGGTTCAGGTGGATCTGACGATTTTGAGGTGGAGCATGTCCATTAATCCCTGGTTGGACATGCTTGCATGTCATGCACATGTCACCTGTAAGCAGACAGTATGTGACTGAATAGAGCTGTAGTGTCTTCAATCTGGCAGCATATGACAGATGTTGGAGACCCTTTATCCTTTGTTGGGGACATTCAGGGTCTCTCCACTTGCTGCAGATGTCAGGTGAGATACATCCAGATAAGGCAGTGTACCAGATCACCGGTCCGATAAGTGAAGAGTACAGGGAACAATGACCCACTAGATCTGGATGTGGATCCCTTCCTGATCATGTGGACAATGTAGAAGGTCCTACTAGCCACTTTAGCAATGTGAGTGTCATCAGAACAGTGACTGTCAACCTGGGTCCCCAGGTCCATGATAACCTCCTCTGTGCTTAGAGGATTGCCACCTATATGGTAGCTTGGGGTTACCTTGCTTTCCTGAAGGGTATGACTACACATGTTTTGCAAGTTGACTTCAGGCCATGGCTCTGGCACCAGCTATCAGTGTCCGTGAGTCCCTTCTGAAGGATATCCGTGTCTGATGCACTGTCCACTATGGCACCCAGTGTGCAGTCATCTGCAAACTTTGTCAGCCAAAGTCCTCCCATGTTGGCCTGTACTTCTGAGAAGTAGATAACAAACAATAGGGAGCCAAGGACTGAGCCCTGTGTGAGACCACATGTGACTGGCCTGGTGTCTGACATAGTGCCAGCAACTCTAACCCTGTGGGTCCTGTCCGTCAGACAGTTTGCAACCTGATCTTGTGACATATGGGTGTACATTTCTGTTGGTAGGGTTTCCTACAATACCTGAGTGGGGTATTGCGTTGAAAGTGTTTTCAAGGGCAAGGTAGGCTCTATGTACTGCCTTTCCCTCATCAATGGCCTTAGTTACTGTTTTGATAATGTCAACCAAGTACAAAAGGCATGACTTGCCCTTGATCAACACAAACTGGGACAGGTACAATGTCTGCATGTAGCGCATATCTTTCTTTATGAGCTCCATTATGATCCTCTCCATAGCTTTGCAGACTACACTTGTTAAGCTTATGGGGCAGTAATTACCAGAGTCCATAGAGGCACTGCCTTTGTGACGTGCACAACTGGACCCTAAAGAGGCTGTTGTGCACAGTATGGAAATGTAAATCAGTGATAGGACTAAAGCCCAGGATACTGTCCACCACAGTGAAAGTACTGAACCACTACACTATACAGTACTACAGTGCTAGGTCAGTAGGAATGGATGTTAACAATTGTATGCAAAGTATCCCATGCAAAACCTGCAGGCACAGTATAATCCCTGTTGTGTTCACAGGAAGCATCTGGACAGTAACTACACAACATGTCACAGAACACACAACCTTAAACAGGAGTTATTTTTTGGAGTTCACACTCATCCACAACTGTGATGGGCTGCATAGTTCAACATATGGAAAGCTCACACTGGGCATGCTCACACACTTTGATAAATGAGACATCATTCACACAACATGCCATGACTGGGCATGCTCACACACTTAGTTCAAATGTTCCTCTTAACAACTGTGAAAACACACCACAGGATGCACATTCCCCATTCCAAACAATGAAGATGTCAGCACCCTATAAGTAGATCAGTAGAAATGCTACCTCCCAGTAATCTGAATAGCGCCTGCTAATGCGCCTGTCTCTAGTGTCATAACATAGTTAGGTAGGGGTTTGAATCCAGCAAGTGGCATGTGTGTGTGTGAATGGGGGTAAGTGTGTGTGTATAAGTGTGTATGAGAAGAACATTCCTTTTGGCAACTGTGGAAACACACCACAGGGAGCTCATTCCACTTTCTAAACACTGATGATGTCAGCACCCTATAAGTAGATCAACTGAAATGAAATCTCCCAGTAATGCGAATAGCGCGCTCTGCTAATACGTCCGTCTTTAGTGTCATAACATAGTTAGGTAGGGGTTTGAATCCAGCAAGTGGCATGTGTGTGTGAATGGGGGTAAGTGTGTGTATAAGTGTGTATGAGAAGAACATCCCTTTTGGCAACTGTGGAAACACACCACAGGGAGCTCATTCCACTTTCTAAACACTGATGATGTCAGCACCCTATAAGTAGATCAACTGAAATGAAATCTCCCACTAATGCGAATAGCGCGCTCTGCTAATACGTCCGTCTCTAGTGTCATAACATCGTTAGGTAGGGGGTTGAATCCAGCAAGTGGCATGTGTGTGTGTGAATGGGGGTAAGTGTGTGTATGAGAAGAACATCCCTTTTGGCAACTGTGGAAACACACCACAGGGAGCTCATTCCACTTTCTAAACACTGATGATGTCAGCACCCTATAAGTAGATCAACTGAAATGAAATCTCCCAGTAATGCGAATAGCGCGCTCTGCTAATACGTCCATCTCTAGTGTTATAACATAGTTAGGTAGGGGTTTGAATCCTGCAAAGGGAATGTATGTGTGTTAGTATGAGTGGGGTTTGTGTGTGTGCATAACGCTGTGGAGAAAAAGTGCCTTTTGCCAACTGGGAGAACACACTACAGGGTGCACATCCCTCTTCGTAAACACAGATGATGTCAGCACCCTCTAAGTACAGCATTGGAAAAGATTGCGCCTACTAATGCAAATAGCACACTCTGCTAATGTGTCTGCCTTTAGAGTCATAACACATCTAGGTAGGGGTTTGGATCTTGCAAATGGAAAGTATGCATTTTACTGTGGGTGGGGTTGGTGTGTGTGCACAATGGTGGGGTGGGATGTCTCTTTTGCCAAATGGGGCTATGCACTGCAGGGTGCACATTTCCCTTAACAAACAGTGATGTTGACAGCACCCTGTACAAACAGAACAACAACACAGAAGGTGTTGGTACCAATGATGCATGTAAGGTTACACTTCAACTAATGTCCACAAAACAAAGTAGGATAAACAAATGCTCCTTTTACTCTATCCAAACAACATGGCAACAGACAACTGCCACTACTCAGTATAGTGCTACATGCTACTGTAACATGCAGATGTACCAGAATATACCTAGATAGTGTTTTGAAGCCTGAATGTGGCAAGTGTGTGGATGTGGGATGTTACTGTGTGTGCATTTCCGTATGGAAAACATGTTTGAGATATTGGCAATATTGTTGCAGACAGCTTAGGTGCAGATACCCCCCCCCCATTCTCCTACACAAGTGGAATTAGTTATCACAGATGACTGTAACCTCCCTATCCTCTCACATGTCCAGGTGAGGGCCACCCTCAACATTGCAGGACACATAGCATCACTGTTACAGAATGGTATCCCTGGATGTGTGCTACATTCACCCCTGGAGGACATGGCACCACATGACAGACTGATATTAATCCCTGGCCATACTACAGGATATGTACCTGAACAGTGCCATACATACACAGTGGTCCAACACCAATGAGGAGGAACCTCTACTGACCCTGGGAACTACTGCATCATATGCACAACTGGCCTTGTGTTCTAAGCTATGGAAGTGTTAGTTATGGCCCACATGTACAACAATATTACATATGTTTATATTTCATGACTATCTACACACAACCTATCTCATGGACATACCTATAGATAGTGAACTATGATACATTTGGAGGTGTCACAGTATACACAGGATTAACCTGCTACTTTGCATTACCTGTGTTTGTGGCAGCTTTTGGTGTGTCACTCGTGCTGCTTGAATTTTGCTGCTGTTGCTGCTGCTGCTGCTGTTTTGCTGCTGGCTGTCTGTATATTCTGTCTTCTCTCTCTGTCTCTCTCTCTCTCTCTCTCTCTTTCTCATTAGGTTTGTGCAATGACTGTATTGCATGAGTGGAGTGTGGGTACTGAATACTTTTGTAGGTATCTGCATAGGTCCATGTGATGGCCTCTGCACCAATTGTAAGGCAGCATTTGCTAATTGCAAGCAGCTGGGTGTGTACTAATTGCATGTCTCACTGTGATTTCAGGACACTGCTATAAAAGGGTATGTGAGATAGGCGTTGCCCTTTCAGATTGTAGGGCGTGGACCATGCTGGTATGCTGTTGACAGTGTTCTGTGAGTGTGAAGGTTAGTACATCTCCCATGCTTCATGCTGTGTTGTAGATTCAGGTTGCTGCATTTATCTTGCCTGTTCCCTGTAGTGAGTGTGTATGCATACTGACACCTACAACTATATGTCATATGTATTGCTATATAAATATATATATATATATATATATATATCTGTGTACATATACATACTTTCATATATGTACATTAGCTGACATTATTGGGTACAAGCTAACAATTAGCAGGGCTGTTTCCATTAACACTACTCTAGTATGGGAATCCAGTAATTGGGACTATAAAAGTCTGCCTGACATGCTTTGGGTAGTAGACATACTATATTGCCTTTATCTTCATTCCTACTATTACATGTTCCACTTATTTAGCACTATATTCCTGTATGAGAGTCATGGCTTAGTGGTAGGTCATACAGACTAGTGTTACAATGGTCTTGTGGTAGGGCCTACTAGTATGCTCATATTCTGCTTTTGAGTTGAGTATAGGGCCTATCAATCACAGTGCTGGAGGCACCTTTAAGCAGTTAAAGGGCTTAGTAGGTCTCACAGGAGCCAGGCTGTGTTGCAGATTCTGGTTGCTGCATATATCTTCACTGTTTCCTGTAGTGAGTGTGTATGGCTACTGAGACCTACGATTATATTTCATATGTATTAATATATATTTATATATATGTATGTGTAGATATACATACCTTCACATATGTACATTACCTTACATTATTATGTACAAGCTAACAGGTAGCAGGGCTGTTTCTGCTCACACTGAACTAGTATGGGAATCCAGTAATTTGGCCATTAAAACTCTACCAAACATGCTTTGGCTAGTACATCTCCTATATTACCTTTATATTGATTCCTACTATTACATGTTATATTTATTTTAGCAGTGTGTTCTTCCAAAGCAGGCATGGCTTAGTGGTAGGTCAAACAGACTAATGTTACCTAGGTCCTGGTTTCGAGACTGACAGTGGGAATTTTTTACTTTGCAAACTTTCCAACTGAGTACAGGACCTGTCAATCAAAGTGCTGAGGCCACCTGTAAGCAGTTAGAAGGGTAAGTAGGTCACGCAGGGGTCAGGCTGTGTTGCAGATTCAGGTTGCAGCAATTATGTTAACTTTTTCCTGTAGTGAGTGTGTATGGCTACTGAGACCTACGATTATATTTCATATGTATTAATATATATTTATATATATGTATGTGTAGATATACATACCTTCACATATGTACATTACCTTACATTATTATGTACAAGCTAACAGGTAGCAGTGCTGTTTCTGTTCACACTGAACTAGTATGGGAATCCAGTAATTTGGCCATTACAACTCTATCTGACATGCTTTGGATAGTACATCTCCTATATTGCCTTTAGACTGATTCCTACTATTACATGTTATATTTATTTTAGCACTGTGTTCTTGTAAAGCAGGCATGGCTTAGTGGTAGGTCATACAGACTAATGTTACCAAGGTCCTGGGTTTGAGACTGACAGTGGGAATTTATTTTTCTTAGCAAACTTTCAAACTGAGTACAGGACCTGTCAATCAAAGTGCCATAAAGGCACTTTTAAGCACTAAACCAGGTCTGCGAGCTCACGTGACTGGCGGTGAGCTCCTAACACAAGACACCCGCTATTTTATTTGAAAGAAAGAAAAAGGGGTGACAGGAAAGTGGTGAAAAGGGGTCACAAAGAGGGTAAGACAGTAGGGAAAGAAGCGTGGGATTTGCAGGAAGGGTGTAGGTAAGGCCCATAGATGCCCTTGTCTTTGCAGCAACAGCTGTATATTTCTATGTATTTTGGTGAGACATTTGAAACCTTCCACCTCTGAGAGAGGTGTCAGGACAACATTAATATTTGTTGTACAGCCAATTGTAATTAACAGTTTAGATGTCCAGCGGACATGTGTGCGACATGGACAGCTATGTATGGGCGAATTTTTGTGGGACAGAGTGCCCTTTTTTTTACAGGTGAGAGTGGTATGACAGGTGAAGGAAGTCGGTAAAGCTGGGAGGTAGGTTGGGTAGGTTAACAGACAAGACAGACAAGCCATACAGGGACGGTGTATGACACACGTGGGGGTTACACAATTGACGGGGGAGGTTGGGATATCCGAGATGCACGAGCCCACAGATGGCAACAGTGGAACTGATATCCCCACCCATAGGCAGTTGCCACTGTTCCTTCACAGCCCAGGACGGGCTGTGCTGGGGCTGTGGCGGGCAACGGCGGGGCCGTTAGCTGTGCCACACGAGCCTCAGGCTGGCGGAGGGGTGGAAGAACAGTGTCTTGGATCTGCCTACACACCACGGACTGGACACCGCGGCAGGTGAGTGGACGAACCCCTCCGCCACACTTGCAGAGGGGACGGGCCCCATCCCCTGCAGCGCTTCCACCCAGGTGGCACAGGGCCACCGGAGGGGGTCCGCCTGGGCACTAGTGCCAGGTGCAGTCGCCAGCTGAGGTGGGACAGGTGGGTCCGCTGGGACCTGCCTTCCCAAGCGTTCTAGGTTTGTGAGTAGTTATGTTAGTTTGGGTTAGTGGCATTTTATTCCATTCAGATTAGTTGTAACAGCATGCATTGGTATTCCCATCAAACAAACACCCAGATATGAACACCATTGAACAAGGGGCATATCAATATCACATGCATTATTTGAACAGCAAAACACAGTCAAACGACATGCAGGGTTGATTAATGGCAACAGGCCATCAGATTTGCAGGTATGAACAGGGCACATGCACGAACAGACATGCATATATGTTTGAAACGGACAAATGTCCATGATTAATGAAATGTTCACATACCATTATTTAGTGGATGTTGTTATATGGAATTATAGGGTTGGGTGGGGATAGAAAGTGATGACACATTCATATGTTACACATTGATTCACATTTCTCATAGGTACACAATTAAGTTGAGGCTGATGTTTCAAAATAATCTTTATTTGACTGTCATGCTACACCTGTTACACATACATCACTATCCTACTTATTTTGAATTTGATCAGATACATCATCCTGCTACACTTTGATGACAGGACAGGGGACAACTATGGCTGTTTAGTCTGTCAGATAATCATTCATTCTATCTGCAAATTGTTTACTGTTATCACCATATACAGATTTTGACCTAGACATTCCAGATTCAGACACACTGAAATCAGTTTGGGATGTTAATTTGTACTTCCCACATGCATTTAGTTCTGTAGAAACACACTGAGGCTTATATATTCAGGGGTTATTACTACTTTATTTATTCATACATGAGCCTTTCTGTCACTCTCACACATTCTGCAACTTCACAGTTCAGGTTGGTACTTCTAGGCTTTGTTCACATATTAGACCTGTGGTGATTCAAACACTTTCCAACAGCCTCACTTCTGTCATGATTCAGCATTTGAACAGGGGATATATCTCACATGTGACTACCTCAGATTCTGAAGCTGTACTCTTGAGACTACTGCAGGTTACAGTATATTTAATTAATAATGGGACATCTGTATTACAGCACTGTTTAATTCTATCAATTATATTTCCAGTTACACTTGCATACTGATGAACTTGTTGCAGCCATACCTGCAGACTTTCAATTCCTGCTTGCACATTATATTACTTTTAATCAATACACTGCACTGTTCTGATACATGGTACATAATAATATTTATTTACAAGTACTGGGTGGGGTTACTAACCTGCATGGTGCCAGCGCCGCACCAGCCTTCTGGCGCATCTCACGATTCGCAGAGCGGACACCTGCAGCTGTAATACAAAGGGAATAATATTGGACTACACATCTCCATGGTATCAGCTGGTTGAAATCCTTACATACATGAGTAAAATGTGACTTACTCAGTAGTGGGGCGTTGGGCATTTGCCGGGCCTCCTGGATCCAACGGTTCAATTGGTCCTGCTTATGTCTCTTCAGGTCCGCATGGTGGTGACGGACCTGCTCACCAGTGCGTGGAATGCCAGTAGCACTGGTCAGATCACGAGCCAACAGGTCCCACGCCTGCCCTATATACTCCCCATGAGACCTGGCCCTGCATGAGTTGGGCCTCGTGATTATGGACAAGGAGCCAGACCATGTATCTGGACTCCTCAACGCCCAACGCTGTGCTCGAAGCAACGCCCTCACCTACTCCACTCATGCTGACTGCAAGTCTGTTCTACAATCAGTTATGCTGTGTATTCCCGCCTATGGGGCTTATATATGCCGCTTTTCCTGCACATTTCTCTGATTGGCCGTTTTGGAATTGTATGTACTTCACTGAAAATGCTTTCTCATGCTCCATTCTGGGTTTTATCCCATATATATGCTATTTCTGCATTTCTAGGTATTGCTGTCATGGCTTGGTGGTTTAGTTCCTTGACTCTAGTGCATGGTATCCTGGGTTCGAATCTGGCAACTGATTTTTCATTTTCCTGACAGGAATGAGTTGAGGACCTGTCAATCAAACATGCCAAAAGCACTTTTAAGCACTTAAACCAGGTCTGCGCTGAGGTAACGATGCGCACTGGCAGTTAGCTTGTGGGAGCGCAAACGGTGTGCGCTGGGATAAATCCTAATTGGCTACTGACACACATGTTAAGCTAATTGCACACAGTTTCAGTCTGTCTAACTGCAGCTTGGCAACGGGCATGCAGTTTGCAGCTTTTGAAACACTACTCAGCTATGGGCACTCTGTTTCACAACAGCTTAGCTATCAGTACATTTCTGACTATTTTTATTCTTATGTTACTTTAAAATATATGCTCTATTTCATTCCATTTTACAAAAGGGAATACATTTACATTTGTACAATACTGTCAGGGGGCTTTTTAGTGCTTATTTACAAAAAAAAAAAAAGGTCGTTGTAGGGGCTCGAACCCTGCCTGCCTACTCTTAGGCCGGCAACTCTACCGCTAAGCTATTATTTCTTGGCTTACTTTGCATATTTAGTTCTTATATCCTTTTCCACTGACTGCTAACTGTGATTGCGCTAGTAGCACACCCGCGCACACAGTAGCAAACATTTACGGGTTTAAAAGAATAAAAGGTTTTAATTTAATTTTATAACATCTCTTCACTTTATACAGTGATGGTCTATCGGGGCATGTGTTGTGTAGTGTGTTTATTCACATTTTCATGGCCTTTCTCGTGGCTGTTTACTTTCAGCCATTCTAGTCTTCCGGGCGGTCCGCTTGCAGGGCTTAGCCTACAGACATGCCCCCTACCCTCTTACACGGACCGTGTAAGAGTTACTAGTGTGATTCAGCATGCCTCATGCACCTCATGCATATGCATGACATGCTGACATCACACAGTTTAACTGCAGCCTCCGTGTAAGAGTTATAACTCTTACACGGAGGCTTCCTGAATCTGGCCCTTAGAGAATTATGTTTTCTAAAGCATGTTGTTGACGCTATACAAAGAGGGCTACTGTGCAAAGTTGGTAAACTGCTCATACCTCTCAACTGTCCAGATTTTTGCCAAATAGTTTTGGTCTGTTCTGGTTTTATGTCAAATCACTGAGGACTGAAGGCCATAAATAATGACAGATATTTGAGTTTTAGACTTTATATTTTTCAGAAAATTCTTGCTACTGCATAACCAGTAATTCTAGAAACCTTCTAAGTTTATAAGAGCAATATGTAAAATCTGCCACCATTTTAGGGCCTTTGTCCACCCCCCCCCCCCATTATTTCTGGCTTTCTCCAGATTTTGTGCGCTAAAAAGTTGAGAGGTATGAACTATGAACTTGATATACTTCTGGCAGTTAAGGTTCTAAACTCAATGCGTTATGAATGACAATGTCATCTGAAAAAAAACAAAAGAGTTATAGAAACCAGTACTGCTAACTTAGCATTTTCCGCCAAGATATTTTAAGTTAAAAGGCATTACAACAAACAGTGTGTTTTATTAGAACATGCCTTAACAACAAACTTCATTAATGCATCCTTACATAACTTAAACTTATTTTTTCAGTCAGTCGTTCGTGGGAAGGTGGGCCTTACTCTTTTTTTTTTAAGTTTTGCCTTTACCAGTCCAATGGACAGCAACACCCATATTTCTTTCTACAATTTATTAAAACCGCTATCTCCATTTTTATCTCTGTAATTTTTTTAAGGTGGTGGGTGGGTCAGCATTGCTTGATGTGATTATCAAGTGAGTGGTCTGACAGCCTTGGTGAACAATGCTTACAATATTAACCAATGAGAAAAAGCAACTTGCCTAAGCAAACAAGTGGGTCTTTTTTTTCCACTTGGCACACAAGAAATTTTAAATATTTTTTTCATGGAAAATGCAAATCAAAATGTTGGATAAGAGAAGTTTGGCTTAATGGAGATTTTGTTCCAGTCAGCTGTAGGAGTCGAGATACTTTGTTTTGTTTTAAAAGTTGGATAAAGAAAGAAATAAAGTAGATAATGGGGTAGTGAACATGGAATCTTCAGGTAAAGTTAAGTTTCTCTAATCCTGTTTTGCTTGCCTGACTGAAATTTTTGAGACCCCATGACTTTAAGTGGAAAGCTGGGAATATAGAATGTATAACATTGGGAAAATGTGTGACAGTGCATCTGTATGTTTTAACCGGATGTAGAAACAGAAAAGTTAGAAGAACTGTGTGTATTTTGTCTCTTGTGCTGAGGTAGATCTGTCAAGCTAGCTGTCTTTTCCTTAAGGTTTTGTGCTTATATCATTATTCTTTGCACTTCATGCCCCAAAACCATTTAATCACATAGTGTAAATGTATGTATGATTTCCAGGTATAAACCTTTATGTGCTGTTGTACTCTCCCCGTGCAAGGTTTTACAGTTGAGACGTGTGCAGGCGTAACAAAATATGTGTGCATGGGTAACAATAAATCACCTTTGTAGCAAGTAAATAATGTCACTTGAGTAGGTTTGTTCATCGTGTGACTGAGGACCTGCGCATGCCTGAGACTTGACATGTTCTCTTCCTTTACTGAGTATACTGTCTTTATATAATTGGCATCAATAGGTGTTGTATTATCACCCTCCTCATGATGTAAAGTATTCAAACATACTTAGTTTGGTGCCATAATTATTTCTGAAGTTAGGGAACTTCACAACTTGTTAACCATTTGCTATGTGGTTTCTTTTGATTTGTAGTAATTTTCATTATGTTTCTCTTTGTTATAGATCTCAACCCTTTATTACCATAGTTGGGGACAAGGCATATGATTAAGGGAAGTCCCCCAAATTAGGGGAATTTTTTTAAATGCTGGTACTATTAATTGAGAGCAAATTAGCATGTTTTCTGAAACAAAAGTCTGTAACTGTAGTTCCTGAATATTTGCTGATTATAGTCCACTACTTTTTTAACCAAAAATAAAGTCTGATTTTTAGGAGGGTAGAACAAATGGTTACGCCAAAATTGTGGACAGTTGAGAAGTATGCTTTGGGTAGATGGGTAAGGAAAGCGGCATTCGTTTGTGAGAGAGGTTTGATTTCTGTGGTAGATACCGGTTAATTACTCTCTTTAAAAGTAGTATGGGTTGTGGAAATGTCATGGTTCACACCCTGTAGGCTTTTTCTCACTGTAGTTATATGTCTGTGATTTTTTTCCATTTTGCACTGGACAGTTCTGGTTAGTATATCAGATCTTTATAGTGAGCAACGAGACTTTTCTTTCTATAAGGTAAAAAACATACCATAGCATCAGATGGGATTTTCTGTACCTATCCTATGTGTCACAAAATTATTTTAGATTTAAAGTGGTGGGTGTTGAATCTGTCTGTATGAATCCATCTATAACACATAGATGCAATGTGGTGCTCTCACCTTCCTCTGAAGTTGTTAAAGGGACATGACAGAGGTTACTTGGTCATTCTATCTGTTCATAATTGTCCTTAAACTGCAGTTATAGAATACGGAGAGGGAATAGGACATTTTAGTTTTCTATCAGTGCAAAGCTTTATGCAAGTTCAAATGTTAATGTAAATAAAACACTATTGTTCTGGTTATAGTTTGTGTTATTTTTGCCTCTTTCTCAACTTGTGTTTGAATGTCAGTATCCTACAATTCCATTAGAGTGGGCAGAGTCATATTATTATGTATGTACATTTTATGTGAATTAGTGTCCAGATTTTTGGCCAGTTGTACTAGCTTTTCATAGGCCTTTGTCCAGATTTTTGATGTTTCTAGGTTGAGAGGTATGCTCACATCTCATCTTGTTTTTCATAGTTATTCATAGTTACTAAACAATACTTGGTGTTAGAAGTAATCATAATTAACACATTACATTTTTACTTGAGAAGTACCATGGCTGCAGTCATCAAAAAAAATATTTTTCCTTGGAAAGATCTCATGGGAGATAACATAATAATTAAGTTTATTCCTGACTGTTAGTGGTATTTCTTGTTTCTGTATGTTGCTGGAGAAGAAACTGTAACAATTTAACATAATTTTAAGCTGTGAGAGGGGGAAAGGGGAGAATATCACACTGATGAGAAGGAAGTTTCAGAATTACTGTGAGCCATTAAAAAAATTGTCCTATATTAGCCATTTGTTCTTTATGAGGACACAATATCCCAGAGTGTCTAGAGACGCTTGCATTTGTGAATTATAGAAATTAGCTACAGGCTATTAATCTGATGAGCTACGTGATTTATTAGTATAACACAGAGTTATGTGTATCAGATATGGCAAGTGAAGGGGCAGATTGTTGAGACAACCAGACTGAATGAGAACGAAGGACATATGTGTCATTCATCTATACCTATTGCAAAAACTGTTCTGCCCTAAGAAGACAGCCCATGAGTTTTGATTCCCTGATGCTCAACTTGCTGACTGGTGTTTGTGATTAAAAAAATAATTGCAATTGTGGTTTCCATTTGTGCGTCAATAGTTATGTGATGAGTATTTTCCCGTGGTTGTATGAACACTGTGTTAGTATATTTCAGTAAGGGGTGTAAGGGGCTTGCTCCTGCAAAATATGCTTTTTGTTTAACTTTTTAGCTGGCTTGAATATTCAACCAGTCAGACTAAAACTTTAACTGTTTCTAATTTTTTGTCAGGCTGAAGCTTCAAATACTTGAAATCAGTAGTGACACAAGGGGAGCTATGTATGCCAAACATGTTTTAAACAAAATGAAATAATTCTCCTTTTCCAGTTTTACAGTCCACTAAAATGCCTTAGTCTGTGTACAATTTTTCTATTCTTTTCTTTTTTTCTTTCTGTTTTTTTTTAATATATATATTTTTTTATTTCTTGTCATTCAGACAGCATTGAAAAGATCTGGGAACACCACAGACATGGTCATAATGTGATATTTTAAATGTTTTGCTTCTTTTTTCATGTGCAAGCTTGTAACTTTATCTTTTCAAAAATGAAGAAACCGACAAGAACTGGCAACCACACTCCAATTTAATAAATGAATTTAAGCGCTTTTCGACTGATACAACACAGCCTTCTTCAGAATACATTCACAGTACTCCAGTTACATTTATATATCAAAAACAGCACAAAAAGGCGCAAAAATAAAATAATTAACTAAACAAGTAAATCAATTAATTCACTTAAAGTGCACTTATCACTAAATTCCATAGTTAAAAAGAATAACAGTCCTATTCATAACTATTCTAGAAAACATTAATAAAACATTAATAAAACTTTATAGACCAAATCTTACCAGTAGTTAAACAAGAATCATCTCTCTAGACTCTTTAATTTCAAAAGACTACTGATAGAAATCGCATCATTCAAACCAGGTATATTACCAGCATCTAGCCTGATTTATTAATTAATTAATTGGAGTGTGGTTGCCAGTTCTTGTCGGTTTCTTCATTTTTAGCAGTTTGTCGTTGGATTTGTGTTTAAAAACTTTATCTTTTCCACATAGCTAAATTTGAAAAAAAAAATGGTTCAGAAATACAGGTATCCACCTCCTGGATCTCAGTTTGCCTTGTTACTGTTCTAACTCAAACAGATGAAACTTGCATCAGATTCCTTCTTTTCTGTGTATGTGTGTGTGTATTTGTATGTGTGTTTCTGTGTGTGTGTGTGTGTGTGTGTGTGTGTGGGGGCAGATGCAATATTATGTTTTAGGCCACCCACTGCTGACTTCAGATGTCCTACATTTCCACTTGCTTCATTCTCCCTAAGTAAAATGAATTTGGGTGTAAGCCTTGGATGTGTCTCTTCAGTGGCTAGGTTCTAGCTTTCCAGATGGGAAAACCTCTTGATCAATAGGCTATCAGTGTTTCATGATCACAGAGTGGACAGCGGAGATGCTAAAGCTTTTATAATGGATCTGTCTGTCTTTTTAATGATCCCTACACATTTCTGTACACTCTGGGTAGCCTCACAAAGTGGGCAATGATGCCATGAGGAAGTCTTCTCTATTGATGTGATGACATATCCCTCTTTGGCCCTCCCACAATAGAATTAGGTAGCTACAGTTGTCACAACTCCCCATGAAAAAAGTGTGGAAGCAATGCCAGCTCCTCCTGTTACAAGGCTATGAACTGAACCCAGGTCATCTCGATATTGACTATTACTGCATGTATGTTGTGGACAGTTTGAAATGCACCTTCAGTGACCCTCTCAAGGCTGCATAATGCATAGCATGGGCATTATGAGTTGTTATGAATAGGAATAATAAGAGTTTCTGTCATTGTGAGTTTGCATGTTTACAGTCACAAAACATTTTTGATAAACTTGATTTTCTGTAAAATAAGGTTTCTTTCTGTGTTTGTCTGCTTTCACTTTATAGTACAAGCCATATATTTTCATATTTTCCTTTTGAAAGTTTCATGGCTTTGCTGTTATATGCTAACTGCTGTTATGTACACCTTGGCTGACGTTGTGATGAGTAGCAGGTATGTGTGATGTTGAGGACATGCTAATCTTTACTCAGTGAAAGTAGTGGCTACAGCATACATTAGACAATTGCTATGTGTATACTGTACTAGTATGCTTCTGAGTTTGACTGTTGTTCTTTCTTAATATACACATATTTGCTGACCGAATGGCCAAATGAGAGATCAAATCTTCCAGTGGAAGGGGGAAGCTGTCATATTGTGATCATTGGCAATGTGCACTGTGGTGGCCTACAGCCATAGGGTTTGATGTGGCCTGGGGCAGGAATGGTGCATAACTATGGGAGTGTGCATGTGCACCCTGAAGGGGTGCCCCGTATTGGAAACCAGTGGATTTATGGCATCTGTGACCTAGATGATGGCCATGAATAAGCATGGCAGTCTATCTGGCCACAGGGATATTGATACTATGGAACTACAGGTGTGTGAGCAAATGGCCTGGTGAGGTGTCCCAGGTGTGGAGCCTGAGGAGTGCTGATGGTCATGAATGTAAGACAGGTCTTGCCCTGGAGTAGTTACTTGTGTGGCCAGAGCTGATAGTAATGGCACAGCCATACCTGGCTCATCTATTGCCTGGTATCAGTCCTGATATTGTCCACATCCTCTCAGCTCTTCAGTTGAAGAGCAAACATTTAAGAAATGCTGCTACTGAGAAGAATGCAAGAGCTACATGTCCTGATCATGTCCCACCCTTGCTATGCTTCTGACTGATGCTACCTAAGAAGCATTCTGGTTATGCTCCCCCTCCTATAACCATTCATCTCCCATCTGGAGCTTTCCAAGTTTACAGGCAGCATGATCTGCAGTGGCAGGCCTGGTGTCAGTTACCAAGGGATGCAATATCAGATACCATTGATCAGAGTCACATAGTCTGCTCCCTGTCCCTATACTCCATGTCATTGTGCAAGCAGTACATGTTGTCTCCACACCATGCAGCTGTCATGTGTCATTGCACAGGCCATACAACACAATCATAATCTCCACAATGCTAGAAGTAGCAGCTATCTGTGTCTGTATCACTGACTTGCATACCTGCTGATTAATGTCAAGTGTTGCATCCAGGTCATTAACAGACCTGAAGTCAAAGTAGTGCTACAGACCACCATGCCTTTTCCCTACAGGATGTACATGCTTTTCAGGGGTAGTGCAGGTCACAGATGATATATGGGCTGGGGATTGCTATGTGGCCTGGGTAGGACTCACAGTTACAGGACACCTGATAAGCACTGGTGAGGCTGGGATTTGGACTGTCTCTCCACAGGATTGTTGCATGTAGGGGATGTTTTTGATAGCTCCCATATTAGTGTTACTGACAGTGCCACTATTTCATTGACTGTGCCATGTGTATTATCATCAGTCACAGGTGATCTGCTGACTTCAGGCATGCCTTATCCCATTGTTCTGGGCCTTATACCACTAGAACCTGTGAAAGCATAGAGAAGTTACTTGCACCAGGACTGAATCATATGCCTATTTTTGATATAACTCTGTTGCAGGCACACTGGTAGAGGGCACAGTATGGGAATAGCATATGGGCACATAGATACCTTGTTATGGAAGGTGTCACACCTACAGAAAAACAGTATCTGCAGAATAAATATGCAGAAGCCTCTTGTTGGATGTTCTGCCTCACATGCAGTGCACTGCATGATATGGACATGAATGGGCTATTACTAACCTAGTGCATGCCTTACAGACACTTGTGCAGTCTTTGACAACATAGCTACCATATCTAAGTCACCAATGGATGTGAGAGCTTGATCTTCCTTCTTTAACAGGGCACTTCTGTGAGATGTTTTTGTGCTGTGGTCCTCATCTTGTTGTGGATATGTTCTTCATATTGTCTCATGAATTTTTTTTAGCATACAATATCATATTGTTACCCTTCTTTACAGCTGTAACTCACAAGACATCTGCAACAGCTGGAAAGGCTGCAGAAATACCTCAATAAAAGAATCACAAGCCTAAAGCAGATGCCCTATGCTGACCGTCTAAAAAAACTCCAGCTATACTCTGTGGCATATCGTCTACTCAGAGGCGACCTCTGCTTAACATACAAGGCCATGTCAAACCCTGAGCTGTTGGACATGCTCCACTTAAAGAAATCCCAATCCCTCATAGCCACGCACTCCAGGGATCTAAACCTTGTCATCACAATTGAACAAAACATGCTGGAGGGATACGTTCCTGAGCCAGAGATTCCCCATACTCTGAAATAGACTGCCCATACATGTCAAGCAGAGTTCCTCCTTGGCCCTCTTCAAAAGGAATCTTGATGATTGGATGGGAGATAGGAAATTCATCCTGTGGATCACGTCAGTCGCCCTGCTAGACAGGGGTCCAGGGAAGTAAATATTGTGGGAAGAAATATCCAGGGAATTGTTATGGCTAGGCTTGTATAGGCCCTAGGGCCGATAGCCTAGTACCAACCTATGAACCTATGAACCTATGAACATAGATCTGGTAACCAATAGCACTAATGTTTTGGAACATTGTCTTGTTACACCTGGTGCCATTAAGCCTTGTCCATGTTATCTTTGCCTAGGATGTAGCTGTTGTGAGTATTGACAGCCTACAGTAATACCTCAGTCCACTGGTTGGTGAACATTTCTAGCTGTTGACTCTCTTGTGAACTCATGGCAAGACGGGTACGTATTTGGATTACACATGTTGATCAGTATGCGAGCATGGTCTTCTGTAAATATCCTGCACCTATGCACAATAGCCACCTCTTTCCATTTGGTGTTCACTTAGCTGCCCCTTGTAGTGCTGTGACCATTCTGCCCAATCCTGTACAAACTGTAGCAAAGTGCATGTAATCATGACACCCTTTCCTGAATCAGAGTATTACAACCCCTGTAGTGATCTGCACACCCTTTTTCACACATTAAAATTATTACAATGGCTTACCCTAGTTACAAGGGGCATCATTCCCTGTGTGTCATGTCCTTCCTTAGGTGCATGAAGCCTTTGTTGTGCTCTCCCATAGATGGACATGACAGTTCTGTGCCACTGTGTTGTATTCAAAGACCCACATACACTGCATCCTCTATGTCCCTGCTGCTGCCACCCACAATGGGCACTAAGTACATTGCAGGGGTACATTACCAGGCATCTTGTCATTCTTCAGTATATCAGTCTTAAGGTCCAACATCTTATTTTGTTAAGTCGTGACTCCAGAGTTGTTGATTTTAAAGCAATCTTATGCAGAAATGACACCAGTGCTTTCTCTTATACTAATATGGGCTTGTTAGTGCACCGGTTATGTTAATGAAGAAATATAGTGCAGATATCGCTGAACTGCTGCTATAATACAATACACTAGCCACATTAATTGGCATGACTATGCTTGTCCTGGGGCGAGGGCCACATGTACACACTATGCTTGTGCATGAAGTGTCTGTTGCTAGGAGGTCTTTAGCTCTGCATTAAGGCGGCTTTCAGTAGTGCTGCATTTTGATGTCAGTCACATGATGCCTGAATGCAAGACCATGCACATGGGGCTAACATTTTGCTCCTCAAGTGAATCTGTGTGAGTAGATGTGTCTGCCTTAGGTTTTGGGAACAGCTAATCTCCTGCTTTGTGATCAAGGGGGAACAGCATTTTCTTGTTGTTCCTCTACAGGGAATTTGAGGAGCACTTGCTGGATCATTATGATGGCTGACTACAAATGGAGGATGCCTAGCATAAGCTTGCCAGGATGGTGAGTGAAGCCACTGACATCACCTATTATGTGAACACTGCAATCATCATTACCGTGGCCTAAGGTGGTGTCATTCTTACATCCAGACACTGTAGGCACTATTGTTTTTTGTTCTTGCCTCTTTTCTTTACAGCAGCCAAGGAATAGTGTTCCAACATGGAAAGATTTCACAGGGGGCAAGAGGCTGTCTCTTAGCAGTTGGGTACATATGGTCTGGCCTGGCATCAGTCATGTACTTTGCCTAATTCCCCATATTGGTGTCCCTCAACTGAGGTGTCATTCTCCATATCTTGTTTGTTGTGTAATCCTCTGCATGTCTGTTTTTCTGCTGCCACTACCTACCCTTCTCTTTCTGTCACTGCCTAGCCATTACTCAATACCTTTCCCAGCTACCCTTCATTTTCTGATATTAAAAATGGCAGTGTTTTCCATATAGGAACATGCACCTCCCAACATGTCATTCTATTTGGTTCCCCTTGTGTGTTTACAACTGCTTGCTATTTCCCTTTTTCTTACTTTCTTATCACTTCTTTTCCTCTGAATTTATGTGATAAACTGGACTGGTACTTTGCTCTATTGGCCTTCCTTGGGCTGTCTGCTGTTGCACATATGGCATCAATGTGGTGCTTTGCTGCAAGGTGTGAGTACACATAGCCTTGGTCACACTTGCTTGCATTTTCTATGGCATCAGATAGTCTAAATGTGCTTTTTGCTAGAGCAACTCCTCCATTAAAGCTGTGTAACACTACTCCCTGTATGGCTTCACTAATATTATGCAGTCATTTTCTCTGACTAATGGTGCTATGTAAACTCTTCTACATATTTGACAACTACTAACTGCATGGTGCCAGCGGCTTCCTGTTATATAGCATTACACAATTGTAAAGCACTTGTCCAAAAATAACACCCATGTGTCACTGTTACTACTTTAAGATATAAGATGTAAACTTGCATATCTAAGGGGGTTATTCATGTTGCTATATGCTCAGGATATGATAGTTTTTATTTCGGCACAACCTCGAAAATGAGCTCTTAAAGGATAGCAGAATGCATCTATGCATACACAAAAAAATAATACTACTGCTAAACAACATACAACAATGTCTAAAAAAAAAAAAAAAAAGAGAAGAAAGAGAAGTCAATAAATCTGAAATGTAGGAAAAGTGGCAAATCCAATAGCAAGGGCATATAGCCCTTGGTTTGAATGGGGCTGTTAGCACCAAGTATTTTCTTAACCATGTCCTATGTGTAAAAAAAAAAAGGTTTATTAAATTCTTTACAGCAAGTTGAATAATAGTATTCTTGAATGCTTTATGAATTGATTTGGATTTGTATCATGCAATGTATCATGATGTTCTTAGTATTTAAAATATGCTTCTTTTAATGGATTTATATATATATATATATATATATATATATATATATATATATATATATATACACACACACACACACACACACACACACACATATATATATATATATATATATATATATACACACACACACACACACACATATATATATATATATATATATATATATATATATATATATATATATATATATATATATATATATATATATATATATATATATATATATATATATATATATATATATATATATATATATATATATATATATATATATCTTGTTAAAACTATGGTTGCTTTTCCTTGGAGACCTGAGTTGATATGTTGGGCCAACTGGCTAGGGGAAAGGGAAAGTTGACTATTATTATTATTATTTTATTTAGAAAGTGCCATGAGATCTTTTACACCAACCTCAGCAACCATTAGCTTAGTCAGATGAGCTCTCACTTAATCTATCTCAAATGAAAGAAGTGTGCGGCAGACAATCCCTCCTTGCAGTTAGTACAGTGTCAACACTAGAGTCTTAGCAGCTGGTGTGATCATAGAACCTACAGCCATCAAAGTTTCTGGCATTAAAAGTATGTTATCTGCTGAGTCAGTGACAATGAGGTATTTTGGCTGCCTTGTCGGGGACAGGTTGAACCATCATAGAGTAAGCATTGTTCATCAAATTGCTCTATGAAAAATCCAAAATCCCTGTGGCGCCGAACTGAGTTTTTGGCTGTGCTTAACCCAACAAACACAGGAAGCCATTCTGATCAACCATGTTTTAGAAGATGCAGCACACACTGAGCTGACAGTAACAAGACAAAGTAACTTTAGATATACATGTCTCTAAAGCCGCCAGTGCTCCTCAATGCTGTAAAGTCATCAAAGGGAAATAACAGATGTGAAGAACAAATTGGAGGAGCTGGTAAATAAACAAAAGAGAAACAACATCAGACTAGTTTGCCTGACTGAGTTCACAGAAAGGCTAAGTGAAAATGTCATTAATTTAGTGATAGACATGTAGACTGTCTTAGTACTGAGTACGAACTGAGTTTGTGGCTGTGCTTAACCCAACAAACACAGGAAGCAGTGATAATGAGTGTGGTTAGGGGGCTAAAAGTGACAGAATGTCCAATAATGAAGCAGCAATGCGAATGGTTCCCCTTGTCTCACCGAATGATCTGAAGAGTAAAACTGACAAGCTAGCCATTCTGATCAACCATGTTTTAGAAGATGCAGCATACACTGCGCTAATAGTAACAAGTCAAAGTAACTTTAGATATACATGTCTCTAAAGCACCCAGTGCTCCTTAATGCTGTAAAGTCTTCAAAGGGAAATAACAGATGTGAAGAACAAATTGGAGGAGCTGGTAAATAAACAAAAAAGACTGAGTTCACAGAAAGCCCTCATGTAACTGCTTTTTAAGAAGACAACCTTTGCAGAGCATTAAATATAATCCCAAGCCAACCAATAAATGTAGAATGGGCTTGAAGGTCACTATGTCCCTGTGGATTACAGCTCCAAATTTCTGCAGTAAAGTGTTCAAGTTACTACATTTTGTAGAATCAGTGAGGATCCTGGATATATGCAAGGAGGGGAGATTATTTGTTCCTGGATGTAGGGAAGGAGGAGAGACCCTTTCATCTGTGTTCTTTAAACTCTGGGTCTTCCAAGATTGTGCCATACCAACACTATAGAAATGAAGAGGCTTTGCTGAAATCAGGGCCAAGTGCTCCAAAAATATCATTGATACTACACTAAAGTACTCACTGACCTTGTGTATTAAGTGAAAGGGGGAGTATAAACCATTCAAGTGAGCTCAGAAACACTCATGCATTTTCTGCAAGTGATCACTGTTTTTAAACTGGTCACTAATCTAGAAAGCATAAAGGAAGAATACTGCCTAAGCATACCTCTTAACTGTACAGATTTTCTCAGACTGTCCAGATTTTTGACTCATATTTTTGGTCCATTTTTCATAAAATTGTGGTTTTCTGGCAAATTAGTGGCAAATCATTAAAGACTGAAGTTATAAAATAATGACAGATATTTGATCTTTAGACTTCATATCCTTCAGAAACTGTGTGCTAATGCAAAACCTGTTTTTCTATCAACTTTATAAGTTTGCAGGAGCAATATTTAAAAACTGTCCCTATTTTTGGGCCTCTGTCCCACTCATTTTTATGGCTTTGTCCAGATTTCTTTCTCTAACAGGTTAAGAGGTATGTGCCTAAGTAACCTCGGGTAGACTGGTCAAGCAACGCAACAGACCAGGAAATGTTGCCACCATTTCAGTGATCCACAGCAACTTCACTTTGACAGATCACCAAACACTAGCAGCTTAGAAGGGAGAACAGCAAAATCAGATATCCTCCTTTGTAAACAGAAGACCTAACAGGTGTTTCTTTTAGCCCTCCCACTAATTAATCATTAAGAGGTTTTGCTAAACCCCATGCGGACAAGGGAAACAAGATGGATAAGGAAGCAGCATAGAGGAAACAATCTGAAATCTCCCAAATGACTATGGCCACAGGGATTGAAAAATAGATTTTAAATCTTAAGCACACACACACGACAAACAAATCTAAACATAAAGAGGCAATAAAATGAGGCTTGACATAGACTTTAAGAGCCTAAGGCTGAGTGAAAATTTCATTAAATTAGTGACACACATGTAGACTGTCTTAGTACTACCAAGCACTAAGTAGAATTAATTTTATAGTCTTTTGGATGTCTAGCAGAAAATAGCAGCTTACATTTTCTGAACGGTGGGAGCTAGTGAGTTATTGTGTGTTACATTTGTATGATAAACTGTATTTCTAAGTTTGGGGTATACATCCCTCTGTTAAAAGATATGTGTTTAAACATTTATTTAAAAAGTTAAATGCTGATATTGCATGTTTAGAAGAAATTGAAACTGCAAAAAAGCATACATGGGTTTGGGATAGATTATGAGATTTACGTATAGTTAAGAGTCTGGCTATGGGACCTGCTGTATATGAGGTAATACTTGTCAAAGCAAGCCATCTTGAAGTTGGTCAAGAAAGGAAGAATAAGAATGGCAGGTGTGTACTATCAAAATGCAGCGTGGCACACGGGAGGCCAAGCTGTGATACAGCCACTTTCTTCTCAAAATTTTGTAGTTAGGTAATGAAATTTAGCATATAAGTCACCCTACTTTTATTGCAGATGAATTCAGTGTAGCCCCAAACTGGGTGTATGGCCACATTCTTGCATCTGCTGAAATACGTAATAATGCAGGTAAGGTTCTATGACAAGCTATGCAGGAAATACATTTTTACAAACCTAGTGATTGTGGCACCCACAAAAATGAAAATTCACATTTCAACCCTGTCAAGCATAAACTGCAGCAGATTAGACTACTGGCTCTGTCTCATGTGTGCAGGACACATCTCATGAGCCACATTAATTGTCCCAGTTCCACCTACTTACCACATAGCAGTATTAATGTTAATTCACTTTGGACAGACAAAGCAGACAAGTCATAAGTGTAGACTAGGTGGGTTGATATTTAAGGATGTATAAACAACTGGTACAGTTAAGGCAGGGATGGCTCGTTTCTTTCTGGGCAGTTTGTTAGGTCATTATGCCTGACAGTTCAAAATGGAAGTGCAGTAAATATGTAAAGGGGCTAAGGCATATATAATGAGTACGTGGGATAAAACATAACATGGGATGGCAGATGAAGATAAGCAACTTTGGGAGGATGAAGCTGCAAGCTTCCAAAACAAGGAACTTTACACACATATAATCAACTGCTATCCAAGGTAATTCTGTAAAAATACAATCAGTGCAGCTACATCTGGTGAGGGCAGTTACTCACACAGGGAACAGGTCCAACATGCTATTAACTTACAAACTCAAACAGCAGAAATGCTAGGCTGTGATCTCGGCAATAAGTCAGGGGGAGGAAGGGAACACTCTCCTTACAGTAGATCATAAATAGATCACCACTGTTTTCAAAGATCACCATGAATCTGACAAGGGGAGTACAATAGGTAAAGAAGGAGATGATATGCTAGTGCAAGCTTTTTTAAGGAAAACAAAGTCACTCAAACTCACTCTGGATCCCATATAAACCGTAGACGCATCAGTCCCAAAAGATGAGATAATCAGTGCCTTGAAGCACGCAGGAAAGCCCAGGCCCTGATGGTGGGCTATATAGATTATTGCAAGACCAAGTAATTCAAAGGTTGGAGTTCCTTGCCAACTCTTTCAAAGAGAGTGGTAAAATATATTCCTCCACCACTATATGAAATGTAATAGTGCTACCTGACCTAGATAAAGACAAAAGGTTGTTTAATAATTATGATCCCAATTTCTTAATAAATTCTGATGTGAAGTTCTATGCCATAATGTTGGCAGAGCACTTGAAATTTGTTTTGCTATTAACTATTAGTTACTTGTAAGCAGGATTTTTACTTGGGTGATCTAGCATGGACCATATCCACACAATGATCATTTTAATTCATGTACTGAAAAGGACCATATCCACACAATGATCATTTTAATTCATGTACTGAAAAGTATAACGGATTCAGATATGGCTTTCTTCATGGATTTTTGAGAAAGCTTTTGATTTAGAAATTTACCATGGGTAGGAATGAGAGGTACAGGTTTCCATAGCAGTTGCATGATGGGACTACAGGGAGTTTAGAAAACACCAGCAGAGAGTAATTCCATTCAGTAACACAGATAGCATATTCTGTCTATTTAAAACTACCAGAAAAGGCTGCCTGCTGTTCCCAGGGTTTTTTCCTTATAACCATTGAATTCCTAGTAAGAATCATGAATGAACTAGAGAACATCATGGAATGTTGGCATATTCATGGATTAGAACTTAAAACCTTGCTGTTCATCAGACTGTGTGGTACTATCTCAGGACATGGGAGAGATGTCCAGCACATTCTCAGACTCCTGTTGGAGTATGTGAGAATGTCATGACTGAATGCAAATCAGTCCAGAACACTAACATACCCACTGAATGTAGTAACTGAAATGATGAGGCAGCTAGGTGATACGCAGTCATTCAACATTATAGAAGGAGGGCCCAAATACTTGGGTATCCTGCTCCACAGACCCAAATCACATTGTTAGATTTAAACTTTAAGCCTATTTTTAATAAAGTCTTTCTATGACTCCATGCAAGGAAGAGGCTTAGGTCTCCCCTGATTACATGGATTAGAGCAATAAAGATATTCATGGTGCTTGGCTTTTCTACATATCCACGTATCAAAGCTGGATTGACTGAAAAAATCAGTACACTATGCATGCAGTTTGTTTGGAATTGCAGCCAGATAAGTGTCAAAATATGTCATATTCTCTCCAGCTGAGCACATGCTATTGGGTCTCCTGAATTAGGAGATATGTGCCCATTCTTTCTCATTACAGCAATTATTCAGCTAATGGTGACAGTACAGAGCAGCATGTAAGACAACTGAAATGGGAATATTATGAGTGGACTCAGTATGGGAGATCATTTGCCATAAAAATAGGTTGCGACATCACTTAAAAATGTGGCATACAATCAACATTACATTTACATGTGCCATTATAAGACCTCTGTATAAAAGGGTTAAGCATGTGTGAGTATGGAGTTCATCAATCCTACTGTGGAGGAATCATATGATTGAATGACATAGCCATGAGGTATCATGATAAAAATAGAAGGAGACAGGAATGAACTCCGTAGCAACATTTGTAAAGTGATTAACCAAGAGAAGAGGATGTCATTGTTTGATGTACTCTGTGCTAAATGGAAACTAAAAATATTAGGTAGGTAGAAGTTTCTGCAGATTAACTATCTGCTAGCTAGATCATCCTTTGGTAAATACAATAATATGCAACTGTTTGCTATAAACAACTCTGTATGGGCAAAGAGGAGATATAGGGTGAAGGCCCAAGAGGCAACAGCTTCCCAGTGCTGCAAGTCATTTTCTATTAAGGGGGTCCGCAATGCAAGAATTGATATATTAGAAAGTGATAGATTGTTTATGTTCTCAAAAGCCAGCCAAGGTATCGAGTAAGTGCATTGCTTAAAAAGTGCTCTCAAGCCTACAAACAGTTTTTGTTGCTTCTTCAAAGTAGCTGTTGAACATCAGGAGGAAGTACAAGGAGGGGATATCAAAAGGTCTGAGTCTGTCTTGGGTGCAACTAAATAGTGGCATCCCTAACAGAAAGATTTTGGGAGTGTCCATACAAAAAGTCATTGTGGAAGTTTGTGTATATGTATATGGACGGCGCAGTGGTGCAGCAGTAGCATTGTCACCTCACAGCAAGAGATTCTCAGGTTTGATTCTTGGCTGTTGTGCCTTCTGTGTGGAGTCCTCATGTCCTCCCTGCATTCATGTGGGTTCCCTTCGGGTGCTCCAGTTTCCTCCACGTTACAAAGACATGTGTCTGGAGTGTTTCTCCCCAGGCATCCACTGAAAATTGGCTTTGTTCTAAGTCGGACTTTCCTGGTTAACAAATGTTAAATAAATAAAACAGCATGCAAGGTGAAAGCTAAAAATATGTCTTTATCTGTCAATGTCTTTTTAAGTGTGTCCCATATTCAATATCTATGTTTTGATATAGTAATTATCATGAGAGTAATCTATAAATATAAATAGAGATCTTGGAAAAGATTAGGAGGTTTATATTAATTTTAAGCACCAAATGGAATAATTGGCTGGGCTTAACATGGCCCACAAAGGCAGTTAACTTAGTACTAATCTATGAACCAATGAAGAGTACTTGACCATATGACTAGAACATGGCTGCTAACAGTGCCAGCAAGACCATGCATGTACACTGGAAAAATTTTAGGGAGTTGGTTGCCAAGAGCTATTTAGGGATATATATCTACTGTAAAACATAAACGCCATATATATTCAGGTAGCCAGTTTGCAGCATATACTGTTAGTGATATGAATGTTACATTGTTGCTACTAAGCATCCCGTTGTAGTGCAAAGCTATCAATGATAGCCACAGTTTACTTGCAGATAGAGTTCAATGTCTATTTATAAAAACATCAGGGATTTATATTTGCTGTCTGAACTTGTTGTTCCTTATGATATTGGTTTACTTGCTGAGGTTTGAGTGTATTTTTTAATAAAACTGTCAGGAAAAAATACTTGACTGCTTCAAGACAGACATCACATCCAGTGGCTTTATCTTTCAGTCTACTATGCCTCATCTGTTTAAGGTAATGCAAATTCTTTCTTCGTATCGTAGTGAAATGCTTCATGCAATACGATTTATGGGCTTGCCCTTTCTGATCCTATGTTTATCTCCCACTCTAATTTGACTTTAAACTCCATTATCAGTCTTGGGCTGGTATATACTTGCACACTTTTCTCCTTTGTTCAGAGTATTTTTTTATGACTTATATATGCTACATGGCCCCATGTCAATACTTCTGACTAACCTGCTACCACAATCACATTTTAATCTGCAGTGTTACTCCTTGTTTGAAGGGGTGCCCCACTTGCCATAGATGGCAGACAGAAGGCAATCGACTGGAAGTAGAAGTCATGATAGTTTGCATGTGTCAATCTTCTAAATTTAAATATAGAAACAGCAGCAGGCAATGATAACTCTGATGGAATTCCAGGTAACCCAAGAGTATAGTACCAGAAAACACCAGAACCAAGGCAGGATACAATGACTCAGCTTTAATGAGACATTTTAAAATACTAAAACACTTTAAAAATGTGACCCTGTTCATGTTCACTGGCGGCATGCAAAACAAATCCAAATGTAGAAACAACAGCAGGCAATGATAAATCCAGTGGAATTCCAAGTAATCCAAGTGTAAAATAGCAGAAAACACCAGAACCAAGATAGGATGCAATGACTCACGTGCGTGCGCACACACACACACACACACACACACACACACACACACACACACACACACACACACACACACTCCTAAACACACTCTGAAATACACATACACACACATTCATTCATTCATTCAACTGAGACCACTCCTACCTCTGCAGACATGCACACATGCTGCCATACACAGATACATACTCACACACCCCTCACACTACCTCAGTGCTAAGTTTCCTGACACTTACCTCTAATGGGATCTCTTCCATTGAAATTAATGGGTAAACACAGTTTTTGGCTATGTTAATTACCATGGCTGGCCATTATGTTCTATGTCAAATTGTTGAGCTGTGTAAATTACTAAACATAGGCATAGGGATGCCACCTTTCATTGTGGCTATCCGGATTAAGGCCATGCCCCCAGCATCACCTGCAACTCCACCCATTCCCAACCCCTCTCCTGGCCACGTTATGCCCATTTGTGATGTCACTATGACATCAGTTGACGGGGAACGCACCCTTTTCCATTCCAATGCTTGCTTTCAGCAAGTTTACTATGGTTTTCTGTAAAAAAGCATAATAAATCAGCTGATTTAACAAACTCTGATGGTTTCTATTTTGAAATAAAATACCAGAGTTTGTACAGTGTTTTCCGGGCTACCGGAGAATCGATTTGATAGTCCGGAAAAAAACAGAGAGGTGGCAACCCTACACAGGCATTTCCAGGGGACAGCACATGACTCATTATCATATGTCACTCCCCTTGAATGCCACATTAAAGAAAAACTCCACCTTCTCCTACAGTTTAACTTAACTCTTAGGTTGCTTTTCTTACTATAATATGAGTACAGTACTGTGTAGGCACCTGAAACCTGCTTGTACTTTATAAAACTTTCATTTCCTCGCCTTGTAATTAAAGGAAGGGAAAGACTTTTTTTTAAGCTTAACTTCTTACATAGTTTGCACAGGAATTTGCCTATACCTGCATCATATACCACAGACACAGAGAAATTTGTAGTCTGGTACTGCTGACAGTCTTATTCAGGTAATTAGTCCTGTTGATGTCAGGAGCTCAGGCTTCTGTAAAATAAGACAGAAAGATGTGAAACTGGTTTCCATCATCTTTATTGCAGAAAGGAAGACAACTTATAAATATTTTTTCTTGTAATGCTTGTAAAGTATCAGCACATTTACTAAAGTGTGTGGGAGGGACTGGCAATTCATCTTGGACTTTAAAAATATATTTTGAACAAAGGCCTGCAATTTAGCCACTGTTATGGTTGCAGCTGTATAACTCTTTAGTATACTGTAAAACAAGCCTTGAGACACACACAAATGAGGGCCATTTAAGAAATAAAGCAAGCAGTCCTGTTACATACAGTATATAAGATGAGAGTGACTGACACTAATCCCATTATATGTCAATGACATGGGAAAACACCAATACTTCCTTATGTCTAGCATGACTCATATGAAGCAGACTTGAAATGGATTATGGGAAAGAGAAAGGGATGAAAAAAATAAGATGACGTTGATATGTCAAGCCCCATTGACATCCATTTTGCAGAAAACATTAAAATTCTGTAAGAAGCAGTCAGAGTGATTTTGAGGTGTTAAAATAACTCAGAAAACAAAGACAGGATGAAAAAATAGATTTTTAAGGGGTTGGGATTTGGCTTAAAGCTTAAGGTGTTTACCACACAGACACAAGGTACAGAGTTTGATTCTCAGTTATGTGGAAGGCTTGGCTAGGCTTATAAAGGCCCCAAAGGTGTATCTATTAGGTGGAGTTTTCCTTTAACATTACAGTAAGCTGTGAGGACATCCCACCACAGTGATTTAACAGACTACATAGAATCACTGAAGCAGGCTGTCTATGAATCAGAAAAAGATACCACTAATGAAAAAATGGCCATATTATGGCTTACCACTGGCAGTAGCACTTTCTGAATCCCAGGGCTCATTTTCTTGCTGTTTGGCAAGCAATGTAAAAAACTCATTCACAGAAATTCTAGTCAGTGCAAATAAAACTTTCAGAGTCCAGCTCAGTTGTTCAGTCCACTCTACAACTGGTTTCCAAACAAATTCACTACTTACAGGTCTCACTCTTCTCAAACACAATTTAAATTCTTTTATTAGAATAACAGCTTCTCAAACAAAGTTTCTGGTCTCTTCAAGGTCCTGCAGACTATGTTCTGTCTTCACTCATAGCTGTGTGGTGAATCCTTTCCCAGAGTCCTCCCAAGGCCACAAAGGTCACAAAAGTCTTCCTTAGTGATGGGCTCTAATTTATTCTCCCAAGGGGCAACTTGTTTCCTCATTAATCACTATGGATACTTGCCTCCCTTTGAATTGGCTGCCTAAAATGTCTGGTCTGTATTTTCTTTGTATACATGCCCTTCAATTGTCCAGTATTAGCCAGAAAATCCCAATTTTAAACAGTTGCATTATCAGCCTGCAGCATCACAAACATTGACGAAATGATGATGTTATTAGAGCCTTGTCAAAAAGACTATATGCAAGAGGGACTTAATGAATGCATACAATGGGAACAGCTGCTTGGAGTTGCAACATCGGCAACTGGAAAGAGATTTAAGTCAAAGAACTTTTGCAGCATCTAGACATACAAGATTACAAAAAAAAAAATGAAAATAATTGTTGGACTGCTTCCTTGATGATATCAGAAACAAATACCTCTCCATGCATGCTTGTGCAATTAATGAGAGGATTTTTGTTTTAAATTCATAATTAGGGTTTTACCCAGCCAGCCACCAGCCAGCTACATAACAGACAGCAGCAGTAGTTATGTATAACTTGATATGAACTTTTTCCTGTATACCAGTTCTTCAGACTATACTGTGTTACATTGATACAGTCTTATTCACAGGATTTACGCAATGGTATATGTCACCTATGAAGAATTTGTGTTTTGCGGAATTTGTTTCCTTTTCTTTTTCGAGATTTAGCCTATAATGCTCATCAAAGACTTTGTGCTTTTAATAACAGCATCAATGTGTTGATAAATTTTCAACATTTTTTTGTTTGCTGTAATGAGATTTTTTTAAGGCAGTTTTTTGGATCTGACTTGTGCACTGATTCATTCTGTGCTGACCATCATTGGATATTTTTGTAGGACTAAGCATAGTGAGACTGCTGACATCTTCTTATAGTTAGTTTATATGCTTACTTCTGATAACATTACCGTCATCTTCATAGTGCTCTTGTCATTTTTTGCTCAGGATGTTTACAATAAGATGTCAGATTATTCTGGAACCATAAAATATTCTCCCGTTCTTTTTCTTCCTCATCATCCATTTCTGGACCACAGCTTTATTTCAGAGTGTGTACCAATGTGCAAATTTTTATTGAAGTATTTATACAAAACATGCTTGGTTTGTCAGGCTGTGAACATTCTTTTTGTTGCAGTTTTAACCATTTTAACTTTTATTGAGCCATCTTTATTTATTGTTTACTCTGAGCTATATATGTAATGATTTTCTATCACTTTTAACCCATGTAGGCATTCATAGATATGACTGGTTTGCAAGTTTCCAGCTTACCTACCTGTTCTAAAGTTTCTTGTATTCTTTCTTTGGATCATTTATAATCAGAATAATTTTTACTTTTTAGTTTTGTCTCACAAGTGTATTGTTATACATTTATATTTGCTTTGTGAGACATTATTCTCATCAGAAGATGTTTGTGTTTGCTTATATTTCACTACCCAGTCTTTTTAACTTCACCAAGAGACATTGCTACTCCAGAAATCTTTAGTTTGACCTCTGTCCCTATACATCCTTCACATTTTGTTGATTGAGGATTACGAAATGAAAAAAAGGTTCATCCTGCCTGATTACCGTCACCTGCCCCACTTCCAGCTTGGTTACCTCAGAGATTCTGTTTGTAACTGTTACAATTCATTTTAGATTATTTATTATAGTTTTGCAAAAGTTGTGCTGAGTTTACCTCTGCAATGTATTCTTTAGTTTTGTTTGTTAATTGCCTATGAAGAGGCACTTAAATATTAAATCAATCAATGAATCATTCAATCAGTCAATAAATTAACAGTGCTTTACCTCAAAAATTCTTTGAACTAAAGATAAGTGCAATTTTTTTTCTTTTTGCCATTTCCTTTTGTTAAAATTATGCTTTAAACTTATAAAGTGGGCTTTTTTATTGTAAAATGTGTAGTTTTTACTTTTTAGTAGGCTGACATGTTTTTAGTCTGCCACAGATTTTATCATAAAGTAATGCAGCACGGTCAGTTACTCAATCAGCCAATAAATAAATAAATAAGCACAGTTACATTGAAACAGGATACTTAGTAAGGTGTATAGCACACAGTGTAATAAAACAGATGTAAAATGTATTTTTTAAGTGATCCTTAATCTGCAATGTGTATTGTGTAACAGAAAGATCTTTACTGTTTACTTGTATGTTGACACAATATCTCTGGCACATTTTTCTGTATGTGCATACTCTGACTGTATGAGTATCAGAACCGAGGTATGTGAATAATGCAAGCATAAATGCTATGCAGTAATATTAAGATAATCAGTTATTTGCCATATGACTATACTTATGACTGTCATAGCTATAGATACACAGTTTTTTGGGTGCTGAAGAAAACATGATTATTCTAGTTTTATTTTGTGTCAAGTTTAATCACTTCTGTTTTTAAAACGTTTTAAACCTGTGTTTCAGAGTGGCAGTAGTCCACAACACTATTAGAAGTGAGATGTTATCAGGTATGCAAAAACTGTGCTGTCCAGATTTTTGACCAGATGTACCAACTTTTCAAGAGCCCTTTTCCACGTTTTTTTATGTCTGCAGGTTGATAGGTATGCTTGTATAACACACCATCTGATATAAGCTATGGCACCAGGGTAGAGAAAAATGATTTAAAAGTGCAATATATTTTTCTTTTTTTTAATTGAAGCCATTGACACCTTTGTAGGCTATATGCGAGTGCTGTTTAATATGCAATATGTATTTTTCCTGGGCCAGAGAATGTGTGAGAAGGAATTGCATGGAGTTTGCATTTGAAGCATACAATGTAATGTCTTGTTTCTCCTAGGTCAGGGATAAAAGGTCAGAAAAATGCAATTCCAGCAAGCTTCAAATAGGCAGCTGAGCTGAGAAAACAATCACTAGGATGCAAACAGTTGGTAGCTGTACATGGGAGTCTGAATGTAGAAAAAAATATTTAGTTACAATTTTCTCTGTGAACACTAATGGTGAACTGAGATGTATTAAATTTGAAAACAAAATCAGTAAGTCAGTCATGCTTGCCAGATCATAGTGAACATATATCTGAAACTGTCCTATTTGCAATTTTGCCTTGTATTATTTTACTAACAGAATTGTTAGACTCAGTAATTCTGCAGTGATTAATTTCTATGGTATTTGTCTAACTTAGAGTTTTTTCTTTGCATAATCTTGCACCTTATTTATCTCTACATACTTAATATATATAAGCACTGACTTGGCTCCTTTATAGTTTAAATAAAGTTGTATATATTCACTTTTAAGATCTTGAGGCTAGTATTTATTATGTATTTATGCACTCTTATTTATTATCTGAGAATAGGGTATTAAATAGCACTGTAAATTGGTAAACTGTGTTATCTGCCTCCAGATTCCAGATCTCTTGAACACATAGGTTCACAGGTGTAGGTGTATACAAGGTTTTTGACCAGTAGGACCCTTGTAAGTTTAGCCATGCAACCCAAATGTGACTGACAAATTTGATTTATATAGGTGGTGATTTATTAACTGACTGTCCATTAGAGACATAGGAGACAAACCTGGGTGAATGCCAGATTACCTACCCATTGGTCCAAGTTGCACTAAAATAGGGATAAGGAGGAACTCGGTTTCATATGGATTGGGTGTCTGCTCTCGAGAATGGGAATTCTCTGAGAAACGCATCTGTTTCACCAAAATATCCTATTTATGTCACAAGCAAAATTTATTTTTTTTACTCTAGTAGTTCTGATGCTGTTTGTTTTGCGAATGTACAAAAGGTTCATCAAAACAAGGTCTAGGGATGCTTTGTATGCCAGGCAGAGATTACCTCTCAGAAGTCTGTATGATACTGAGAAAAAGACAGGGCTTTGACATAATCAGCATAGGAGATTGTGTTTAATTCCTCTATTCTTTTTATAAGGAACCTTTGTGGACATTCCACTTGTTGCATGTGTCTGGTGAGGCACATACTGAAGGGGGCATTATACTCTATGATGGGTCTGATGAGGGCTGAGTACAGTGGTATGATGACCTCTTTGGACCTAGATGCCATGCCCCTACTTATAAGTTGAGCAACACAGAAGGATTATATTACTACCTTGGACAAGTGATCGTGGAAGGCTATGTTACTATCTATATGCGTTCCCAGATCTCTGACTAGTGAATAAACGTTTAAGGGTGTTTTACTGATGTCGTTACCCTGGGTGGCAGACTTCCCAAAAGGTACTATAATGTGTTTTTGGTATTGAGTTTTAAGCCATGACTATGGCTCTAAGCATTTGTCTGTATTAGATCTTCCTGAAGGGTGTTCTCATCTTGGGGGGATTCAAAGACTGCTCCCAGTTTGCAGTCATCTGTGAACATGGGCAGTGCAGTGGTGCAACGGTTAACATTGTCGCCTCACAGCAAGAGGTTTTCCAGTTTGATTCTCGGCTGGGGTGCCTTCTGTGCAGAGTTTGCATGTTCTCCCTGCGTTTGCGTGCATTTCCTCTAGGTACTCCGGTTTCCTCCCACATTCTAAAGACATGCATCTGGAGCATTTCTCCCCGGGCCTCTGCTGAAAACAGGCTCTGTGGAACCTAGTCAGACTTTCCTGGTCAACAAATGTTAAATAAATAAAATAAATAAATAGTTAGCCAAAGGCCTGTGACATTGGCTTTGACATCCAAAATGTAGATGCCAAAGAGGAATGGGTCCAGCACAGAGATCTAGAGGACTTTATTGATGCTTGGTCTCTTGTGGAGGTGGCCTCATTGATTCTAACCTCCTGGGTGCTATCAGTGAGCCAGCTAGCTAGCCATCATGTTATAAAGGGTTTATACCCAATTCTATAAGTTTATTGACATTGCCTGAGTGAACTATTGTATCAAAAGCTTTAGCCAGATCTAGGGAGGCAGTAGGCACTGTTTTCCTGTCATGCATTGCCTTAGTGACCTTTTAAAAGATGTCCAACAGATTCAGTAAGCATGACCTTCCTTTGACAAAGCTAAACTGGGATGGATCTAGAGTCTGCAAGTCTCCTTTGTCCTTGCTGATAATTTCCATGATAATTCTTTCCATTGCTTTGCAAATAAGACTAGTCAGACTAATGGGTTTGTAGTTTCCAGGATCTGTTGAAGGTCTTCCTTTATGAAGGGAATGACTGTCTCAGTCCTGCAGTTATATGCCAGAGAAAGCCTACTTTTTTTAAGACTGCAGTTAAATAATGACTCCAGGGGTCCAATAAGTCATATTTCAGACTATTCAGGAGGCATCCTGGGATGTTTTCAGGGCCCACTGAGGCCATGTTCTTGGCTTTAGTGAGTGCAGCTAGTATCTGCTCCCTAGTTATCATTGGAGGGGTTATGTCTGAGGGTATTTTTGAAGGCATGATTGGGGTGAGAGGGGGTAAAGTTGGAACTGAATTTGTCTGCTACCAGGTTCACTATATTGCCAGGATCAGTAAATGTGACACCACTAACCACCAGTTCAGCACAGTGCTGTGAGTTACCCTTGAGGTTTCAGACATAGCTGCAAAAGATCTTATGGTAATCTTTTATCTGGGAGGCTATCTTAACCTCAAATTTGGCATTACTTGACCTAATTAACCCTCTTCATTGCCTATTTAATTTGATGAGAGGGTTTCTATCTTTATGGGAATTACAGATCCTGATTTTTGCCATAATGTTTAACCTTTTGTTGTATACCCTGTTTAATTTGGGAAGAAACCAGGGTGGTTTGTTTCTAGGGCTAGTCCTGGACTTACTTCTGGTAGGTACACCAGCCTCTATGCAGCCATTGACATGGTATTACAAAGTTTCTGAGAGCAGTTCAGCATAGGCTGCTTTGTTTCCTGGATTTAGTGTCACTGAATTTTAACAATTCATCACTTAATAAAAGGTAATTTGCTTTGGAATAGTTTGTAACTGTTACTGGGTTTAATGGAATTACAGAGTTGATTTTGATTTCAAAGGAGACAGCTTTACAGTCAGACCTTACCAGAGTGGCTGAGACATGGGGGGGGGGGGTGCAGTGTTCTCTTATATTTGTGAGCAGGAGGTCCAGTATACTGGAGCTTCTAGTGGACATATTCACTATTTGGTCAAGGGTGTTTGTATTTCCAAAGCTTAGGAATCAATGTGCCTGTAGATTTGAGGCTGTGTAGGATTCCCACTCTATAGAGGGGTAATTAAAGTCTCCCATGAGTAGGGTATTGGGTTGGATGGATTGGAGGTGTCTCCAGTAGGTCCAAGTATGCATTGTGAGCTTTTTAGTACATGGAGGGTGACCTATAGCTGACTAGAATATGGTATGGGATTTTTACTATGGAGATCTGCACATGGAAGAACTCCAGTATATCATCCTGTTTGACCACCCTATAGATATGCATGTTACTGACATATACTGAGACATCTCCTCCTTTAACCCTTATCTATACAGCTAAAAGTGTGGAAGGCACTGAAACCTTGCACTGCTGGAGTACTCTCTGCCACTTTAACCAGCTCTTGGTAACCATTAATAAAAATAGGAATCAGTTAGAGTCAAGCCATTGAACAAAAGTTATAATATTCTTTCTATATTAAATGTTTAAACTTTGAAGAACCCATGAAAAAACTTCCAGTCCTGGAACCACAGTAAGAGAGACAGAAAAAATAATCGAACAGCAGGAAAACAAAAAAATTTCAACCAACTCCATGTTGGTTCTTGGAAAAACCGATAGGTGTTTGAACATTTTGTTATCTTGTGGGTAGATGAGCACTGATTATAAGTTGTATTAAATGTTCTGTGCTTATATATATTTGTTCAAAAGTCAAACAATTATTGTAAAACATTGTCAGCATATTCTCAACCTTGGAAAAAGAAAAAAAACTTAGCATTTGCGCTATTTTCACGGTCTCATTTTTTTCATAGGTTCCTGCTTGTTAATTTGTAATTCCATAGGTGGAAAAATTTGACCAACTGAACATTTAGCTCCATTTAGTGAATGAAGAAGGGGGGGGGGGGATTTTATTGGGTGAAGTCTAAAAATGACAGTGCAGACATTGGTTCATTTATAGGAGCCAGTGATAGGATGCTGGTTTTAGTGGGTGGCCAAAGGGGGAGGCGTAGTGTCTGTGATTAAGTGGAGCTAGGTGGGTATCTCATATGACAATCTAGTATTGGCCAAATAAGATTAGCCAATCATATCTAAACTCAAGTCTGAAAAAGCAGGAAACAATTGTAAACATTTGATAGGGTGATTCCTGGTGGTAGAAGCAGAGTTGTAAAAATAGTTTACATGTGATTGGCCATTAGTTAACCATGGTGGACATGGAAAAACATCAGCCTATAGGGGACTGGTGGGACAGACAAATAAGGAAATAAGTGTGTAGTCACTGGGAGGATGGGCCCGCATAAAAATAGTTTGGCAAATCGTGTTAGCAAATTTAGTCAGTGGGAAAATAAACTTGAAAGTTGATTGGAGGAGTTGGGGCATCAACAAATAATGTTGGAAAAAGATTAGCTGGGAGTATGAGCCACTCTCATCCAAAGCGGAGCCGGCAGGACATCTTTGTGAGCTGATTGGGTAGTAATTTAATGCAAACAGTTGGGGTGCTAGCACTAAGTTATTGGAAATCTGGTCTGTAGCTGTGGGGTGATGTGTGTAATGCCCAATCAATGGATGGACCATAGTCCGAAGCTTGGACAGCATGCTTTTTTTGTCTTTTTGCCTACCTATCCAATTACAACTGTTAAATTATGTATGGGACCAAACATGATGTTAAAGCACTATTCGAAAAAATCGATTCATATAGTGAAACAAGCTAGAAAAACAAACCGCCCTAGTGGAATTTAACCAAAGTAAATGTGCTACATTGTGTACCTCAGTGAATGCAAAGTTTAACTATTACAAGGCACAATGTGCAATGTCCCATCTAGCCAACAGAAATGCGACCCATGCCCGGCCCTGCACCCCCCATTGCACATGCTTGAATAAGGATTATCAATGGCAAATAAAATATGTTTGAGTGCAAAACCATATGAAAACATGATATGGACAGGTGCTATAAATCAAAAACAACCGGGAAAGAATTAGCCAATGAACAAATAGATACATTTCAAGTGTATTATTGTAAACTCCAGTGAATGAAACAAGCAGCCATCTAAAGTCAAATGGTCAATGTGACCAAGTCTGGTTATTGGTCATTCATCCTGGCCCCATCAGGCCACTGGTAAATAATGGAGGTTATTGCTAGTTTTATTAGGTACCGAGTTCCCGATGTAATTGCCTTCAGGAAGGGTTGGTGGAGCTACCAAGAACATTGTCTCTGTCTGTCCCTTTGATAAAGGGACTGTCAGAGTTGTATTGCCAGGGTATGCTCAGTCCTCCCAAGCCCACACCTTTGAAATTGTCTCGAACTATGTGCCAGGTCATAATCCTAATGCCATCAGCCAATAGAAACTTCCTAACAACTTCAGTTGTATTTCTACCCATATCAAATGGAGCCCTAGTTCAATGTCTGTGTCATTCTAAATGTAGATGCAAAGTAATCTGGAGATAAGAACTAATCATAAACATCACCTCTGAAAAACCCAAAACCCAACTTCATTTAGTTTAGTCATTTAGTCACTGGGGAGGTCTGCGATGTATAGGCACCAGAAAAATTAAAATGTACCCACTAGTGTTTATATTTGCTTCCATGCTATAGCACTTCCACTTCATCTTCATCAGATCTGCCTGACTGAAATAAATAGGATTTAATGTCTTAATTATGGAATCCAGTCTAAATGTAGGTATTATTTTAACAGCTAGAACCAAAGTTTCAAAATACTGTAAGACTGTAATCCATCTAAAACATCTAAAAATATCTAAAAATAGTCAACCGGTTAATAAAGGGTTACTAAAAGTGAAATAAAATGAAATTTAAAATAAAATATAAATAAAAGTTGAGACAGTTGAATACCAGTTGGAAAATAGCTAAATAACAGTTATATAGCTGCTAAACACCAGTTATAATGTAAATCATCCCAACACTGTCCTGTTGAACAAAAAATAAAAAACAAAAAACATTAGGAAACATTTGGATTTGTTCAAATGTTGGTATTGCATAATGGAATTATTAGTAGGCGTGGTGGTGAATCCTCCTAAGGTTTAGTACACTCATGATCGACACTTGAGTGTTAAGGCCTGGGTGTTTACTGGCCTCTAGACTAATCTGCCACTCTAGTTCTTTCTTTTCAAGTCAATTGTTGTGGCTATCTTGTAGTTCTTCCCTTATTAATTTGTCCAAAACATGGAGCTGACAGGAGTCATGTCTGGCTTTGTTGATGCTGTGTTTCACCAGAGTGTTGATGTGATTTTTGTGTTTTATGTCTCTGAGGTGTCTGGCAATCCATGTTTTGTTAATAATTTTTCTAATTTAAAAAGCTGTGCATTTGGTGCATTGTGCCCTGTAAACTGTGCCCTCCATGGTACAGTTACTGTAATCTCTAACTGGTAAAATGTGTCTATGTTCAGGCAGTGGAATCTGGCTCAATTGCTCATGAATCTGCAGTAGGGACAGTTAGTATGTCCACAGCTGTAGGTACCTTTTGGCTGGTGTGGTCCTAGGACAGGAGATGTTTCCCATCCATTCTATGTAGTCCCTGATGTTCCAGTTTCTTCTGATATTAAAGCTGGGTTTCTTTGGGATGGCTCTGCTGAGAGTGGCGTTGTTGTTAAAGATAATCCAGTTACCTTTTACTGCCTTACTGATTTCATTGCTGTCCATGGTGCAGAAAATAGAGATAGAAATATCTTTCAGGCCCTTTTTGTTCTTCCTTCATGTTCTATTGCCTTCACTGTTGGTGGGGAATCCAGGGCTGCAATGTTGTAGCTCCAAAAAATCAGGTTCAGCTAGGAAATTGTTTTCCATGTCTATAAGGTTCTTGGTGAAGTCATTTAGTTCTTTAGAAACTCTTGCCATTTGAAGACCTTTTGATTTGATCACATTTTTCTTCATGACAAAGGGATGCATGCTTTGTCTGTGGAGCAGGAGATTTACCATGATAGGTTTCCTGCATAGATTATTCTATAGCATGATTGAGTCCTTTGCTATGGTGATTTTGAGGTCTAGGAGTATTGCTTTGTTTTTGTTGTGGTTATTGGTGAACCTAATAAAATCCGTTGAATTATTAATGTGTTTGTAAAATTTGTTGAGTAGTTCTTCAGATCTGTTCCAGGCAATAAATATATCATCAATATACCTGAGATAGCATCCAATAAGTTGAAAAAATGGACAGCTGTATATAAGTTCCCTTTCCCATTTCCCAAGGACTGTGTTTGCCAGGCTAGGGGCCATGTTTAGCCCCATAGCTATGCCTCTTTTTTTTGTTGGTAGTATTTGTTGTTAAACTGGAAGTAGTTACTTTCTAACATGATTCTTAAAAGCTTGCTGATGGTCTCCGTGGTGGTGTTGGTGACCTCAGAATATGTTATGAGGGACTTGGTCTCAGCCTTAATGTAATAATCATGTTGTAGCATTGTGTAAAGTAATAACTACTTCTGCTACTTGCCACTTGACTCCCAACTAGCAGCTCTAAGCTTGTTAGCAAACAAGGTATTTGCATTAAATTACTGCTTTACATGGTACCGTTTTGTGAACCATTCTTTCTAGGTGTTTGCTATTCTACAGAGCACTGCTAACCCACACAACCATGCAAAATTTATAGTAGCACAGACATTAATCTAGTTAATGGAGCCAATAAAATGACTACACTATGAGTCCCTTTGTGTATTTCCCAACTCAGATGGACCAGGCAAACACTTCCTGCTACAGGATGAATAAATCTAGTCCTCATAATATAAAAACTCAGTAGAAGAGACCTACAAGTGCAATGCTACCACAAAACATTTAAAAACAAGCTGGAAATACCTTGCTGAAGGCAATTGCAAGACAGTTTTACAGCAGTAACAGTAAGAGGAAAAGTATTTTTTTTTTTTTTGCAAATTTGACAATTCTCTCACTATTGACCTTTTACCATAGTTTAAGGCACCAGACTATGCAGAAATTTACCAGTAACACTGTTTATGGAAAAATGCGATAATAAACAACTAAGGCTCAAAGCTTAGCAGAGTATACAGTTCTGCCACAACTGTGAATTAAACTACAAAACTATTGGCAGCTGGGTTTAACATACAAATGGATAGTTTTTCCAAGTAATAGTAATTATGGGGATAGAAGTGCAGAATAATGCAGAAACACAATCTTTCCTCAACTGCTAATTAAAATACAAGACTAAGGTCAAAGAAAAAACTAAAAAAATGCAAAAAATGCAAACAGATGGAACAGAGCAGAAAAGTACAAAGTAAAATTACCACACATGTCACTTTAAGTGCAACACAAATATTTAAGCAGAATTGAAATAAATAAAATAATTTAATTCTCTTTCTCTTTTTTTGAAATGCTAGATACTCACCGTTCCACTCTCTTCCAAGTCTAGGATAAAAGACCGAGTCTGATCACTGGTTAGAGATGATGGGGTTTATCACCATCAGAATCAATTTGGTCTTAATGGGTGGTGGGAAATACAGCCATCTGTCACACAAACCTCTACACCATCTGTTGTGTATATGTATATATATATATATATATATATATATATATATATATATATATATATATATATATATATACATACATCTATATCTACATCTACATCTATATCTACATCTACAATTATATCTACATCTATATCTAGAGCTATCTATATAAGTACATATGTGTGATATATGTACACACACACAAACACACACACACACACACACACACACACACACACACACACACACACACACACACACACACACACACACACATGGGAAGACAGAAAGATTTTATTTATTTATAGTTTTTTGACTGGAAAAATCTAGCTAGGTAAAGTACTCCTTTTCAGTGAATCAATGAAGTACTGTACAAAACATAAAAAACAAATTTATGTTAGTAGTATACTAAATTAATCCAAAAAAATGCATGACAGTATTATATACTCAAGGAGGGAAACTGAAATACAATTATAAATAAAAGTATTAGAAGTTATATGAAAGGTTTGCTGTAAAGACCAGGGTGTGATTAGCAGTAAATTCCTACAGGATAACAGGCCAGGAAGGCGTGAGCAGTGACAAAGCCAAATACTTTTGTAGTATGAGGTAAGTGAAGCTTGTCAATTGTATCACTTGTTTCAGTGAGAGAGGGAGATTACGCCATAATTTCAAGATATAATTAGAATACAAGGATTCCTCCAAAGGAGTTATGACCTCTGTGATGATAGGGGTTACTGCCAGCCATGACAGGAGAAGTAGGGCACTGGATGGATGACTTGTGCCAGCACAGCTAGCTGGAATTTTGTGAATAATTATATGTCATTTGTATATCAAACTGATTTGTACAGATGCTTTTGCTGAAAATATATTTGTGAGGTTTGCTTGTGTTAAAATGTATCAACAGTGCACCTTGCTGGAATGAAAATAAATGTACATGTATTACTGTAACTGAATTAAATGTATATGTTTTAAAAGAGGATACTGGAACAGCAGAGGTTAACCAGCTAGCTTACTTTAAGAAAAATAAGGGAAATGTAAATTAGCTGTTAAACCATTAAAACAGGACACCACAGTGCTGAATAGGATCAGACACGGTGGGTCTGGAAGAAGCCTTGTTCATTAGATCAGTAAAAAGAGGGAAAGCCCCAGGCACTTCCATAAACATTTAGATGTGTATTGTAGCCATCTATGCTAAATTCCTGTCTCAGCTTCAAAGGAGGATACTGTGGGAACACAGAGTCAGGTGACCAGTTGACGTCATTCTGCAAGCCATCTTGGATATTGTATTTTACAGGGAGTAATCTCTGAGTATTGACTATTCTGTTTTGGGGAACCTGACTAGAAAGACTGTTCACATATTTCATTGTGCCTTGCTCTATCAAGTAAGTTATTAGGGAATAGTAATACTCCTAGATTCAGTCAGGAATATAGTGAAGCTTAGTTTTGACATTGTTTTTCTTAATTTGTATGAGTCTGTCCATCAATGTTATTTTCAATATTTCCTGTGATTTGAACTCTGTGGTTTACTATAAATATATATTTAATATTTTCTTGTTATTTTAATATTTATTATTAAATATATTTAAAGTTTTCCTTGTGGCTGGTTTTGAGAGTATTTGCACATATTTATTTGGTGATAACTCTGGCTACTCCTGAAAGCCTTGTTGTTGGTCAACATTACCAGTTGTATTAATATTTTCACTCAGCATAATTGGATATCCTTTTAAGAGCCTTATAGTAACTGGCTGGTGGCAGTGAATTCACGTTATAGTCTGGGAAAAGTTGGTAGAGTGGGTAATCTGTGGTGTGTGTGTGTGTGTGTGTGTGTGTGTGTGTGTGTGTGTGTGTGTGTGTGTGTGTGTGTGTGTGTGTGTGTGTGTGTGTGTGTGTGTGTGTGTGTGTGTGTGTGTGTGTGTGTAAAAATTAAATCTCAAAGAGTGTGTGTGTCAGCTACTTGGAGCATGGACACAAAGTACTTTATTTCACAATGCCAGTGGGGAGAGTTATTGGGGACCTGGGAAGTGGCAGATAGAAGCACCCAGACTCTGGACTGAGTGTGTGCTCTGTGTACTCTTAAGGGAAATTGTGCTTGATGCAGAGAGGTCTGCATCTGGAAAGACTGAGTGTATTCATTTGTATTCCAAGTTCACTTCCCTCTCCAGTGACAGTGGTGAGGATTTTGGCTCCTTGATTACTGGCCAAGCATGGAGATGTCACAACCTCTATGGAAGAAGATAAGTTAATGAGTTTTTTTTATCTATTATGTGGTTGGTTAAGAATCTTATTTTTAGTTCAGTAAGGCTATGGTACTTGTAGAACTGAAACCAGTTAAGTTGCTTGAGGGTAATACAGTGGTAGGTTTTGTTAGGTGGATTAGCTGCAAACTTGTCTGTTTTATTGCAGTATTGCTGAATTTTAGATAACTGTGAGGTCTGTAAGTTGGAAAAGATGGGAAAGCATATATGAGAGAAGGTAACAGGCAACTGCAGTGGTTATGCAGGCATGATCAGTTAGATAGGGTTTTACTCTAAAGGAGGGCTAATTTTTGGTGATTTTTTTTATTGGCTTGTTTTATATTAACATAAAATTTTAAATTCTCATCTATTGTAGCTCCCAATAATTTTACATGGAATGCCTTGCATAAAATATTGTTTGAGAATGATAGTAAAAGCAGTTTTGCCTCCTGTGCTAAAAGTGAATTAAACAGATTTTAATGCTTTTTGCATTAAGTAGCAGCTGAGACTGCTGTATCTATTTCTCCACTGAGGAGAAAAATTCCTGGGTAACTCTTTGCATTTCTGGTAGTGTGAGGACAGAAAAATGAGTATTGAATCAACTGCATACTGAATTAGGGTTGCATTTTCCAAGCTTGTGACTTGCTAATATAGAAGTCTGCATGTCCTCCCCCATGGTTGGGTGGGCGTTCGAAAGACATGCGTATATGGGCATGCCTTCATTGAAGGTTGGATGATGAGCAGGCACCTCAGTGTTCGTGAAAATCTACTGCCAATCATTAGTGGACCAGAGTTCCACTGTGGCGTCCCCTAACCGGGAAAAGCCGAAAGAAAACAGCAACAACAACATGGTTGTAATATAGATCAATGTGGGACACTTATTTCAATGGGGTAGAACAGTAGATTAGTTAGTTTTTCCATTTAACACATTGACCTCTGTTGCTATGGAAGCTGTTAAACCATGAGAGAGGTTATAGAGAGGTCCAGGAAGGGTGCAGAGAGTACATTGCTGTTGTTATGTGTGGTGTTAAGGAATGAGAACAATGCTGTCTCTGTACTGTAGCATGGATGGAAATGGTGCTGAATTGTGTAAAGTAGATTATTGTTTTGAAGATATTCCAGTAATTGCAAGTGGATGCACTTTACAAAGAGCTTAGATAGGGGGAAGTATGGTAATTGCATTATTACTTGATATTTCAGTAGATTTGCCTACCTTATGTAAAGGTAGGATATTTTTTCCATATGAGTGAGATGTAAGATTTGTGAATGGATCTGTTTTTAGTACAGATACTGGATGGGCCAGTACATCAGCTGATATTTTTATGCACTCTGCAGTAATGATGTCAGCTGTTAAATTGTCTTGTTTAATTTGTCAAGATGATTTTTGATAAGTGAGGTAGTAATTGGCTTGAAAGAGAAACTAAGGATGGTTGTAGCTGAATGGAATAGAGAGGATGATGTGTGTGGAAACAGACTTTAGATAAGTGAGGATCCTGCACGTATGAAGTGGATGTTACATTTGCAGGTGATATCTGTGTCTTTTTCAGATGTTAGAGGGGCTGGTTTCATAATTTTGCTTGTGTGAAAGACGTTGTGAATTGCTGTCCAAAAATACTTAGGATTGTTAGGTAGAGGTTGTTGCAAGTTTATATAATGTTTTTTTTCTCATCCAAGTGTGTTATAAGTTTAGTTTGGTTACATAATTTATGTTTCTATGCATAATTTGAGTTTTGTTTGAAAGCCATGCTTGTCACACTTCCTTCATTAATTGTTTTGTGTGAGGAGGAAGCCAGCAGCAGGGATTAGCCTAATTATCTTTCTTCTCACTGATCTTATAATGTGAGAAATGTTTCACTGAATGTATTTGTTGCTTTATTTAAGGAATTATTTTTAATTTATTTCATTTCTAAAGTTTTCATAAAGCTATGAAAGTATCTTTGCTAAAATTAGATTCCTTACTAGTTTGTAACAGCATGGTTGTGGTGTTTTTGTAAGTTTTTATGGCAATAAGTGGGATGATCAGGCAGTGTGCCTGCCTGAGATATGTTTCTGGGATATGTTGTTAGAATCCAGTTGAGGATTGTTTTCTTTTGAGAAGGTTTGTTTTATCTGGTGGGATTATTAATAAGTTGGGTGAAGCCATATAAATTTAGATGGTAAGATGGATTGCTTGCACCTGTGGGTGACCAGTTTATGTTAGTGTCCCCTTGGATTACATTGTTAGATACCGAGTATAGAAAGTCTTCAGCAGTTGGAGTGTTATTGTTTTTAGGGATGTAGAGGTTAATAACATATAGCCTTTCATGTGAAGTTAGTTTGAGGAAGAATACAAGAATTTCAGAATTGCCAAATGTTGGGATTTCTGTTGTAGATAAGAATAAGTACAAATGTTATAATACATGATAGCATCCACAGGTCTCCTGTGCTTCCTTAAGTCTTGAAAATATTGTCCCTTATGGCAGAAGTTCATCGTTCTTAATGTTAGGCTTGAGCCAGGTTTCTGTAAGGATAAGTATGTTGAGTCTGTGATAAGTTATCCAGCTAAAGATATCTGTCACTTTGTTACAGAGATTTCTAATGTTAATGTGATAAGGTTTGAGGCCCGGTGTTTGTCACTATTTAGACTAGCTGGTTGAGAGCTGCGGTTGCTAGTTAATGTACTATTGATAGGTTGTTGCTGTTGTGGAGCTGGTAAGTCTGAATTGAAGCATATGTCAGTGCATATGATTAGAGAGATGGATGTCTTGTAAGTGAAGATTATGTGAAGTCCTTTTATATTAGAAGTTAAGGTGACAATCTTTGTAATTGGATGCTAATTAAACAGTTTTTAGGTGAATCTCTTACAAACAGGCAGTTGTCTCCAGTGCAGGAGCCACATATATGCCAGCACCATATATGAGGGTTCTCTCGCCTTCCTTGAAGTGGGATACCAGGAATTTCTCCACCTCTGTCAGATGCCTCTGTATTGATGTTTTTCCATTGTAAACAACCTATCTCTGATGATTTCCTGTGTCCTGATATTAGTATGCAGCAATATATTTGTGATCCTGTGATACACCTATATTATTATCCTATTATGGCTGCCCACTGCCTTAATGACCAGCACCACTCCATGCTATAGCTTGTTATGGAAGATCTCGTCTGCTTTACCCTTCTTGAGGATATGGACATCATGTGTGCATAGGGCCTGTAGTAGCATTCTGTCTCCTGTTAGGTGAACTTTTCCAGCCATTGCCAATCCTTTGGTCCCATAACAGGATGTGTATACCAGTGGGTTACACATGTGGATCACTGTGAGATTGCATGACTCTCCATGCCTGTCAACAGTTTTCACATTACTATCCCCAGCTCCCTTTTGGTAGCCCCAGATATGAGCTACTATGGATGACCATTCCAAAACAGTGCCATAGTATGACAACTGTTGGCATTACACATACAAGTATTTCTATAGAGGATAACCCTGCTGCTCCTCAACATGGGACCACATTCCCTCATATTCACATAGTTATATTAACTCCTACATTGTACAACTTTGGGGAAAAGGAAAAATTATATGTTCCCACTTTCACCTGATTTTGGCAAAAAAAAACACATTATTAATACCATTCACTAGAAATGCAAGTGAAATATATGAACCCTCCATTCCCATTCACTCACTGTGCTATGTACTAATTTAATGAACCATATGGTTGCAGCTGATTTTGTCAAGTGTTCAAGAAGTCAAGGAGTAAGTGAAGTAGCCACATTTAATGAATGCATGTTTAAACTATTTTTGCTATTGTTGACCAATGTATTGTCAATTATGGCATATATGTAGGTACTTTCATTCTGGACATTACAATTTTGTTAGTGTCCCAGTGTGAGTTATAAAGCTGTCACTTTAATAAAGAGCAATATCATGTGCATGAACTGGATTGGTGGATTATTTTAGCTGCTTTTGGATATATAATTTGTTTTTATGCCTCCACTAGTGAAACTGTGTATGCAATTGTTTGAAAAAATATAGATGTGTGTGTGTGTGTTTGTGTGTGTGTGTGTGTGTGTGTATATATATATATATATATATATATATATATATATATATATATATATATATATGTATATGTATATGTATATAAAATCAGCACTTCACTGATAGTGAATTGCATGAGAAGTAATAGAGTGTTTACATCATCAAGTGTTTCAGTTGGTCAAAGAAGGAAGACTGAAAGTATGTGGGTTCAAGAGTTAAGTGATGAAACTTTTGGATATACCAAAAGTTTCATCACTGGGGGTGTGAGTGTTTGCAGGTTAAGGTTAAAGAAAGGGTGAGGTAGGGGGTTAGATTTAGGGCTAGATTCCAAACAGCTTGCTCTCAGAGTAAGTCACTGACTCTGAGTCTTGCATTCAGAGTAAGTGTCTTTGGGAATCTGACCCCTTGATGTAAGCTTGTTTATAGATAGGTCTTACACCAAAGTAAGTCAATTACACTGAGAGCAAGTCTTTTGGAATCAGGCCTGTAGTGTTGTGCATATGAATTGCTCTATGTGGTGCATGTCTGTGTGTCTTTTCTAGTAGTAATAATAGTGTTATGCAAAAGGTGTTTCTAAGGTAAGATGAAGCCCCTCTGCCCACCACACGAATGTGTACTAAACCTAACCCTTTACCTTACCTTAGAAAAACCCTGTACATAAGACTACTATTATTCAGACAAATCATGTCTGAATGTGTGGTGGGGTTTGAGTTAACAGATCACAAAATGAAACTCTGTTTTTTTATCTTTTTTTTGTTATGTTGCTTTTTGAAATACCAGAATTAATCACCTGTATTTGGCTACTTCTGCATATCAGAAAGTCAACAGATATATACATATCTGTGTGCATGTGTGTGTGTGTGTGTGTGTGTAGATAGAAAGATAGATAAATATATATACATTATCTGTTTCTCTATCTAGCTATCTATCAATCTGTCTATCATTCTCTATGTGTGTGTATGTGTATTTATATATATATATATATATATATATATATATATATATACATATATATATATATATACATATATATATATATGTATGTATAGAGAGATATATGCATATATGTTCATAGGTTCATTGGAATTGGACAAAATGTGTATTTCTTCAGAATGGGAATAGTTGACGCCCTTGGCTCATTTCCATTTCATCACTTTACTAGTAGTGGGTTTGTGTAAGACTGACAAACAATGGGGTTAAGGAAGTTTGTCCTTTTCCTCACTGTTGTGCGATCTCAGAGTTGGTATATTTAAGCAGGAAGAGATGTGGATGTGAGGGTGCAACCCCCTTGATGCAGGGAGGTTTGCCCCCTGCATAAACATTTGTTGATGTGTGTTTTTGCCTAAAGATTCATGTAAATTGATTGATGGAATGTTAATTGGCATTCTGAGTTAACAGTCTTATCTTATATACGTATATATATATATATATATATATATATATATATATATATATATATATATTTATGGATTGAAGAAGCTCATTTGGGTGAAACCTACATCTGTTGTTATTTCTGGTCCTGCACATCAGAACAAAGTCATATTTATGGTTATTTTGTTCAGTGCTGTTTTCCCTTTCTTTTTTAATTTCTCCAAATCTTTTGGATTTCTAATACCTTGACAGGAATGGACCCCACTCCTAAGTCAAAGTATGATTAAAGTTCGTGAAATTAGTATTGTTTCAATCTTTGATGTCAGCCAGAAGTGCTCTTCGCAGCACCTGCAATGTGCCCTGTAATGACGCCTTCTGCAATTCGTACAAAGTTACATGTATTGGTAACATATCTAAATACAATTGTAGATTCTTTTTTATAAGACCCATTGTTCTTACTACTATTGGGACTGTCTGGGTATCTTTCTTCCACATTGCTCTCATTTCTGCCTGGAAATCCTGGTATGTTATCACTTTGTGTCTTTCTGTATGCAAGACACTGTACTCACTGGGTGTGGCAATTTCAATGAGTAATGCTACTTTTGTCTTCTTTTCATGGACCACTATATCCAGTTTTCTAGCATCTATCTTTTGAACTGTTGGTAATGGATGAACCCATGGGATGTAAACTTCATCATTTTCTATGATGCTTTGTGGCTCATGTTTCTAGTGTTTTTCAGCCACTTCAGTACCATAATGTTTGCACAATCCCCAGTGCAACAATCTTGCCACTTTATTATGCCTTTCAGTATACAGTCCTTCTGCCATTAGTATGTCACAACCAGCAACGAGGTGTGCGACTGTTGCTAATTTGGTTTTACAAAATCTATATTTGTCTGTTTCTCCCACATGTTCAATGGACTTTGTAAACCAACGTGTACGTGTTCTCCTTCCTGTATGAACTAACACATGCATCTTCTGTCCACTGCATGCACTGTTCTTTTGTTTCTTTTATAAATATATATACAATATACACTCACTTTTGTTTGTGTGTCTGTGCATTTCTGTTTGTGTGTTATGCATGCAAGTAAATGTCATAAGAAAAAAATAATTTTAAGTTTTCTGTGTGTGTGCATGCACTAGCATGAGTGTGTGTGTGTGTGTGTGTGTGTGTGTGTGTGTGTGTGTGTGTGTGTGTGTGTGTGTGTGTGTGTGTTTGTCTGTGGGCTGGTGTGGTTGTATGAGTGTCTAAACTAAGTATGAATAGGTACACGACAAAAATCATTTCAAGTTATTCATTGACTGTGTTTCTAAAAAAACATTCTTCAATAGTTCTTTGGAATATCTGTTCAGAAAAATGTCTTACCTTCAGATTGAAGTCTTGATTTCTGCTAAAGATGAAAGTCCAGCAGTTATGTAGATAATTCATGCTTGTAGGACTAATTTCACTTTTTATCATAAGGAATTTGCATCTGATTTAAGATACCATAAACCAACAGAATGTATCTGATTAAAAAGAAAAAAGAGAAAAGTATCTTCTTATGAAAGAAAATATGTCAAAAGTAGTCTGGTGTCGTAATGAAACAGAGAGCACACAAAACTAACAGAAAATAAACATAAATGTGATGAGTTATCAATTACCAAAAGTTACAGTTCTAAATTTATGAAGTTAATTGTTAATGTTTGTACTTTAATATGGGAAACAATAGCAATAACATATCTAAGCTAACAACGTAAAATCCATGAGCTAGATTATGGTCAAATGGGGCCCTAGGCAGGAAAATGAATCAGGACCCCCACACAGGAGTGTCCGCCTGCAGCAGTCCGCCCAGCCATTTCAGTATCCTATTATTTGGCTGTTTCTCCCCAGTTACTATAAACACTGTTCACACCTGTCAGTGTACACACTATTTTCTTCTGTACTTCTACAATGAATAGAAATATTTAAAACGTTTATTTCACATTTTATAGAACAAACACTGATAGCCATTTGCTAAACAAAACAATACACTCTCACAGTGAAAACATACTTAGCGTGAACAGTAAGCTTCACTGCCCCTGAAAGACACATTCATTGAAAGGCATTGAAACCCACATTCAAAGAAAATGCATCTGACCAGTGGCAGATTAGGTTTACCTTTGGCCTATTTTCAAACCACAGCCCCCTTGCACACATTACATGCATGTGTTCTTTAATGCACCTTCCTGAATGTATTCAATTATATTCCTTGTATAATACAGCACCACTTTTTAAAATGTGTTTTAAATTTGTAGTTTTCAACATTTTCCAATAAGAAATGAAAGAAAATGCATAAACCAATAATGACAAAACTACCCATTTCAGAACATTTCAGCCAGAAAAGGCCACTCATACTTCTGTTATTACAGTCCACCAATATCAGTCAATATATACAATCTCTGCAGAAGTAAAAGTAATCTGAATAATTCCACATTAAAGAGATCTATAACTATTGAAGAGGTTGCTGCTGCAATCCTGAACAAAATAACGAACTGCATCCCTAACTGGGGCATTTTACACACACATGAGCAGCAATTCTCCATACTTAACAATCACATGTTCAATGCACAAAGTTCCAATGTTTAGTACAACGTATACAGAGTGGCCCTTAAAGAAGAAATGTTGTGTTTTTTTTGATTAAATTAAATGTTGTGGCAGCCCCCTGGTCAGTGGGGTCCTCCATGCTAGTGGGCCCTAGGCAACTGCCTAAGTTGTCTAGTGCTGGATCTGGCTCTTTGCAGAGATGAGCAGTCTGTCAGTATATTAGAATGTGTGGTACTGCAATAGCAGTACTTATATCAACAAGAATGGGGATATACTGCTTTCTAATATTCATGACATTTATGAGGTCAACATATTTCCAAATTATTTAAACATCAGTGCTTTAGTCAACATAAACTGAATTTGTGACATGGGTGAGGGTTAAGCTCTGAGTTTAGATCAGATGACCTGGATTTGATCAGAGGAGCAGGGTCTTGAGGAATCAGAAGGGGAGGGTGGGATTTCGTGTCTGATGCCAGCCCACTCTCCAGGAAGGAGGGGAGGTTGTGTGATTTCTGCAGTGCTATGCCTGCTTAGAGAAGAGTACAGCATACATTTGTGGATTTGTTTTCAGCTCTGCCAAGCAAGAGATGGTAGCATTTTTTGTACATTTATGGAAGCGTGGGCTATTGCAGACATTGCAGTGACAAAAGGTGCACATGTCATGTGGCAGGGTAGGATTAAGGTCCGCTAATGCTAAAACAATCTCTACTCTCACCAATACTTAAAAAACAAATGGTAGGAAGGATAGGTTCCTATAACTGACTTGCCGGTATGTTGTTTCTCAGCCTGGAGACAATTAGGATCATTTCTAGGAATATGGACAGTTCCAGTCTGTGGGGCATTAAGCCTGGTCCATAGAAAAATGGAGATGAGGTGGGTACTTCCTGAAGCACCAAGAGTGGACTACAGAGTTAGGAGTGGAGGGAACAAAGCACCCTTTCTAACTGCATGGATGACACCTGTCCTTGGGGTCTCCTGGTTTAATTTCTCCAAGTAGTTTGGGTTTCATATACGATGACAGGAATGGACCCCATTCCTAAGTCAAAGTATGATTAAAGTTTGTGAAATTAGTATTTTTTCAGTCTTTGACTGTTAGCCAAAAGTGCTCTTCACAGCACCCACAATGTGCCCAGAATTGATTCCTTCTGCAATTGATATTGTGTTACATTTATCAATAACAAACCTAAATACAGCTGTAAACTCTTTTTTTATTTGACCTATTGCCTCTACTACTGTTGCAACTGTCTGGGAATACTTTTTCCACATTGCCTTAATTTCTGTCTGCAGATCCTGGTATTTTGTGACTCTGTGTCTCTCTGTACATAAGACACTGTTATCACAGGGTACAGCAATTTCAGTGATCAATACCACTTAACGTTTGTCTTCTTCTTATGGACTACTATATCTGGTTTTCTCACAGCTATTTTTTGGACTGTTGGTAATGGGTGATCCCATGTGGTATGAGCTTTATCATTCTCTATAATACTTTGTGGCTCATGTTTCCAATGCTTCTCAGCTACTTCAGTATAGTAATGCTTGCACAATCCCCATTGCAGGAATGTTTCTCTGTCTTGAGGATTCTGCACTGCCATTTTTCCAGTCCTGGCACCAGTGCACATACCAGGATTGGGCACTTTTTATCCTAGGACTTGTGCACCCAGCTACTTCTGTCCATAATATATATATATATATATATATATATATATATATATATATATATATGGGTCTACTTCAGAACAACGAAACCTCACAACACTGAAGACCAAAACACAGAGACCAAAACAACGAAACCCCACAACACACGAAAACCACATAAGTATAACACACAAAAAACATACACAAATACATACACAACTGCCCCAAACTACCAACCACACCACCCTACACTACAAATCGGCAGGGTCGACAGGATAGACAGGATCACACTACAGTGGGGAAAAGGGCGCATATGTTTTATTTGTCCAACAGTACTTACGTTCAGTGAAATGTGATTCAGTGAAATGAGTTTTCAGTGATTTGAGGTTTCAGTGATCTTTTGAGGGTGAATGAGTTTTCAGTGAATCAAAGTACACCCATATATATATATATATATATATATATATATATATATATATATATATATTATATAAAATACAGTCTATATATCAGTGTCATCTTGGTGAGATTTTGTAAAAGCAGGGTCCACCTCATTAAGGTGTTCACCAAGACTTGAGAATGAATTCAGTTGCAGCAATACTACTCTCCTTTGCTTGCTGATTTTATCATCTCTCCATTCAGACATCCATTTGGACTCCTTTTGCCCCTGTCAATCCTAGTTGATGTTAAGAAACATGTGACACTGAGAAGTAGACATCCTCTGTAGAGAGAGAGAGGGGACCACCTGAAAAAAATTAAAATTAGCAGGGAATGGTTAAGAAAAACAAATGCATGGTTCAAAGGCAGGAGGATTGATTATCGGTGAGGAGCAAATGTGTGTGTGTGTGTGTGTGTGTGTCTTTCGGCTTTTTCCGCTAATGATTGGCAGTAGAGTTTTACATGCTGGCTTGAACCTTCATTAACTGAGAATCAGCAAATGTATATATATAAAATGCTGAAATCCAGATGGATTACTAAGAATTTTTTCTGGCACTCTATTGTGGTGGGATAAATTTAACCTTTTCAGAGTTAGAGCATTTCTTAAATTCTTTGTATGTTGTTACATTTTCTGGAATTAATAATGTATCTGAACTTTTAGAAGTCCAGAAATTTAATTGGCTCATGCATTTGCATAAAACAGATGTTGAAATTATTTCTTTAAGTATATTTTTGAAAATTACAATAACTAGAGACATTTCCTAAAAAAGGTATGAATACTTTAAATATAATTTTAACTAATCTTAACCTTAATGCTAATGATTTTATTTCACTTCATACTGTTCTTAGAATATTACTACAAAAGATATACTGCTGAGTATAGAAATATAAAGAATAGAAGAAAAAAGTGATTACACTACATGTCAACAGTTTTTGAGAAGACAAAGCTGAGATAATATTGCAAAGCATATTAAATCCATAAATAACATATGATCACCTTCACATTAGAGACAAAATGTAATTTGAAATAGTGTTCCTCTGGGGAAAATATAAAAAATATATACAGGACTAGATTCTAAGGCATCAGAATAGTACTGGAGAAGCTTAATGCTGAGGATGATTCACTGCCCTTGTCTCTGAACACTGTCATATATCTAAATATATACTCAGAACTCTGTGGGGCTCGCTGTGTAAAAGAAGCTGTCAGAGCTGGGTAGTGAGAGATAAATCCAAGAAAGATACAATGTTGACATCTGCTATCATGAATTTACTACTATAGTAGAAATGTATCCCTAAACCAAGAAATAAAGCATAGGAAATCATACTCATAAATAGAGCCAGCACAGTGCAGAAGTGGGAGATTATCTGCAGTAGTTCTGCTCGGTTCTGAAGACAAGAAAAAAATTTAAAAAAAAGTGTTTTGGGGGAAAGTATTGTCACAAACAAGGTATGTGTATGTATACATAATGCAGTCACAATGTACAGTATAAATGTCTTAGCAATACACATTAGAAATAGCAGCAAAATATGTATTCTGTCATTCCATGACAAATAAAAATTATATGATATCCATAAAGTGCACTACAATATCCATAACCATAGTTATTACAGAATTCCACAGATTGGAAGGAAACAGAAAACCATGTGCAACCTCTACGTCAAAACAAAAAACACATTTTTAAGCCATAAGGCAGAAAACAATCTTTAACTGCACACACCATGATAGCATTAAGCTGGTTGGCATAAATGCAGTTTGATGCAACTATGTATGTATGTATCTGTCTATCTATCTTTATGATATACAGGAGCAATTCTCAATGAAATGTAACTTACAATGATGATAGATGCCTGGCATAAAAATCTTTCTGTTACCCAAATTTGAACGCACACAGAAAGATGAAACCATCATCATATGGAATCTTGCCCATTACAGAGACAAGATACAGCAATAATCAATGCAAAATGCTAAATGATAATCGCAATAGATATTGTATTATACAGTAATGGCTTATTAAAAAAAACAGTTATGCTAATCAGGCAACCCAGTCAGCATGTGTGTTGTAAAAAGTGCATATACCAATAGAAAAAAGCCAGCCACTGAGCTTGAGCGTCCACACTTTTCTGTTGTCATATACTGGAAGACACACCAAAATATGAGAAAAATAAGGTACATTTAAAAAACTTAAACAGAAACATACCCAATTTTCCTTATATGTTTGTGCTGTCCCCTGTAAATGTCTGTTTTTAACAGTTAAAAAAATCTAAGCAAATAGCAACAGAAATTTTGTTTTCTCCATCGCTTCTGCTGCACTGATATACTGTTCATGTAAGTCCCATGCTCATCCGCAGTACATCTGAATAGCAAAGACAATGCAGAAGAAGAGGGATATCTCCTTATACAATCGCACTCTTTAAGAAAGGTAAGTCTTTTTAAATAATGTTCTTGTCTTAAAGCAATAATTCACTCCTGTTTGTGGTATATCAAGATTTTCCCATGTTTGGCTTTGTTTAATTACTCAAAAGCAAACCACATCAACCATAGGTAAATCCTGATATACTCATACATAGTCATTGATTATTGCTTTAATACACCATAATGCAATACAACACACTAATATATCTCAAACTATGAACAGATAACTCCACTAATGATATGTATCCTGTTATTAAAATGTAGCATATTCAAAAATGTTAGAAATTCCCTGCCACCTCAGCAGCATTTTCCATGTGGAACAATCAGCAAATATTTCTATAATAATCTTTTTTAAATGCCTTTATTAAATTATAATTTAAGACATAGGAGGATGTATATTAACTGTAAAGAAAACAAGCCATATTAACATTCTTCCCTTTACACACATTATACATTACATATTTTCTTTCTTTGCAACTCTTTCAGTTCAACGTTACATAAATTGCATAGTTTCTGCCTTCCCTTTGATTTCACTTCTTCTGAACCTTATTCTGCATACACTGTTTCCAATCAACTAGCAATGGAACTTAGATCAGGAACAATAATCAACTGGCAAAGACACATTTTCCAGTTAATCTCTGTGGTCATAGCCCTTGACGTTTTAAATTTTGAGAATTTATGATTTTTAATACTTATTTAACAATGTCATCTCTTTCTTATTGTTTGCCCTTTTCAAAAAAAAAGAAAAAAAAAACTGAATTAATTTTACATATGATGCTGCTGTATAAAATACATTTCTACAGGGCTATTTTTGATGCCTGATATCTCTGTGATGTTCCATGATACTCACATCTGCTATGCTTTGGTTTCACTAATGTATTCCAAACTTTATATTATGGAACTGATGAGTATTTAACTACTTTACTAATGTGTATTCCAAGTGTTATACCACAGAACTGATGACTATTTAACCACATTGATATCGTGTATTCCAAATGTTATGCTATGGAATTGATGGGTATTTGACTGCATTGTTAATGTGTATTCCAAACATACTATGGAACTGATGAGTATTTAACTGCATTGTCGCTGTGTATTCCAATCATTATACTATGGAACTGATGAGTATTTAACTACATTACTGTTATGTGTTCCACACATTATACCATGGAACTGAAGAGTATTTAACTGCATTGCTACTGTGTATTCCAAACATTATACTATGGAACTGATGAATATTTAACTGCATTGTTACTGTGTATTCCAAATGTTATACTGTGGAAATGATAAGTATTTAACTGCATTGCTACTGTGTATTCCAAACATTATACTATGGAACTGATGAATATTTAACTGCATTGTTACTGTGTATTCCAAATATTATACTATGGAAATGATGAGTATTTGACTGCATTGCTAATGTGTATTCCAAACATACTATGGAACTGATGAGTATTTAATTGAATTGCTACTGTGTATTCCAAACATTATACTATGGAACTGATGAATATTTTACTGCATTGCTACTGTGTATTCCAAACGTTATACTATGGAAATGATGAGTATATGAATGCATTGCTAATGTGTATTCCAAACATACTATGGAAGTGATGAGTATTTAACTGCATTGCTATTGTGTGTTCCACACATTATACCATGGAACTGATGAGTGTTTAACTGCATTGCTACTGTGTATTCCAAACTTTATATTATGGAAATGAGTATTTGACTGCATTGCTAATGCGTTTTCCAAACATTATACCATGTAATTGTTGAGTATTTAACTGCATTGCTACTGTGTATTCCAAACTTTGTATTATGAAACAGAAGAGTATTTAACTGCATTGCTGCTGTGTAATACAATGGCTGCCATTTTTGAGTGCATAGAAAAATATTTAAAGTTGTGTTTCATTTTTTCCTTCTTTGTTAAATTTGGTCATTACTGTCATCACTAGTTTTCAGTGCATTATCACTCAGCATACGACTGCAAGCAGCAGCATGCATTTTTATTATTACTCCTTTTATGACCACTTGTTAAACCAGTGATGACCCATGACTGGGTTGAACACACACACACACACACACACACACACACACACACACACACACACACACACACACACACACACACACACACACATCTCTGAACATATAATAGCACAACCAATGCTACCCAGCAAGATTTAGTCAACTGGTAGGTTTCTGGATGGGTGGGCTGATGTATAGGTGCACAATGTGTGTGGGCATTCTGTCACAGTTTACATTTCAGGAGGTGACCAAGTACTATTGAGTTCCTTCACAGGCCTGTACCTGTCAGAGAGCATTCATATACCAGGTCTATATACTGCTAGTCTTTTAATGCAATTACAATGCCTGCATTAGGCTAACACTGCTCTTTTTCATAGCTCTTGTTTTTTGCAGCATGGCAAGAAATTAAGCTCAGTCTACTTCAGGATACTGGAGTTGCTGGTTTCCCAACCTCATAAATGTCTCTCCTGTCATATATTGCCTTTTTCTTTATTTTCCATTATTTGCTCATTTCCATCATGTTAATGTTTGCTTTCTTCTCAATGTATCTCATTCTGCAGGTCAACAACAGCTTGGGGCACTTTGACCACAGGCCTCTGCTGCTACAAGGGAGAGATTTCTACTACCTGTGCATTATGGGACTGCCTAAACAGCAGAGACTTCTCCCCTACAGGCAACCTGGAACATCATTCCCAACATGAACAGCTTCAGTTGGAGGCAATAATAGAGACTGTAGTTAACAGGCATTGCAGAAGTGGTGGAGCTCATACCAGCTTCTCCTGCAACAAGTTTAAGACTCACTGAACCAGCAGGCTCTGGACATTGATCCAGCTAAGACCTTCCCTCAGCATAAGATCTGTCTATCCTGATGACCATTGGTATGGCTCGAAATAGTGGACTCCAAGCTGTAATGGTAGTGCCCCTACTGTGTATCTCCCAGCTATCCCCTTTATCTGTGCACCCACCTTACCATGTTATATCCACCCCTTGTTAATTGTCCCAGATTCTTCTCATCACCATATGTCCATTTTCTGCCTGTCTTCCTTTTCTTTTGATAGCCCTGCCTATTGTGTAATCACCCAATGTCTGTCTTGTCTGTTTTTATGTTTTGTCATATCCCCTTATGTCTTCCCTAACTGACACCCCATGCCTTGCTTCTCTGCATCCTTCCCTTCTCCCCTTACATATTGCAGAACAAAGTGATCTGTTCAACCAAAAGGTAAAGCACTCTCCTCTACTACCTCTGCCAGCTGAAGCCTCTTTTGTCATCCTGCTTTGTTTCACCTTGTCTTCTCTTCCCCCTTTTTCCAAGTTTTATATCAACTCCTTTCCACCCTTGTAAATGAAACAAACTTGAGTCCACCATTAGATTACTTTACATTAATGCTGCTGTTGTTGTGGGTTTATCTGCAGGACAGTGATGCTAAGCCAAGGTACATGCAAATTCTTGCAGCAAAGTCTCACAATATTAGTGCAAGATTATGCTTGCTGGCTAACTTAGCAAACTTAGCAAAACTGCAGGCTTTCACATGTGATCACTTCCTACCTATCCATGCAAAACATCTCCTACACATATTACATGACTTGCACACTTACATCTCAGCACTGGTGATTAGGTTGGTCTTTGAAGGCTGCACATATGGGAAAACGAGTGCTGCTGTGCTCGAACATACCACATTTGCATTCTATGCAGGGCCACAATTCACCAGTTCATCTTCACACTTGTGTACTCCATGAGTGTGAATACCATCTGCAGTGATGCTCATTGTTATCCACATATTTTGCTGTCCATTCTACCTTTATTAACAAATATAATGACTAAAATATTATTTCAGAAAAAATAATACTAAATAATGCTAAAAGTAAATTCTAGATTTAAACAAACGGTTTGAAAGTGTTACACTTTTAAAAACAGAAAACATGTTTTTCTATTGGACAGCAAAAAACAGTCTATTGGCTTCAGACCATCCTGAGGATTCAGAAAGAGCCTCATCACTGGTGGTAGGAGATGAGGCCAAGAGGGACTGTTTCTGTGATGAAGAATAATGCAATTCAGAGGCATGTTAGCCACAATGAGAAAGACCTCATTATCATCTAATTTGCATGTCTGTAAATTACCCTTAACTACTGCTAGTGCAAGTCAGTACTTTCCGGTAGCAGTCATCACTAGTGGCCCATGAGTTAAGTTGACACAGGTACCCCCCATTCACTCTCCCACACACAAACACAGCTTCAATCACTCACACACACAACACACATACTCACACACACTGACATACCTCTTACCTGTCCTTAAGTTGACAGAATGTCCCCAAATGTCTTTTTTTAGGATGAAGTCTTTAGACAAAATCACTTATCTAACATAAATAATGCAAAATTATTTGAGAAGAGTGGGAAGCCTCAGACATATCTTGTTTTTTTTTTGTTTTTGTTTTGTTTCTGCTTGAGGCTAAGTAATGGTAGATTATTTGCTTAGCTCTTCTGCATTTACTTGGTTTTGGCCTGCTGAGATTTGTATTATTATAACAGGCAGTGCACCTAAATATTGAAAATGGGATTATTTCCTAACATTAAGGTCAGAGATCAAGGTTAGCACCAACATGTTGATGTCTTACGATTATTCTTCTTAATAGTACCATCAGGTGTGGTAAGTGGGTAGGTGTACATAGGAGTTCCCTGACCTGAACCGCTAAGTGTGTGGCCTCAAAAATCATGGATCTTTACAGTCCATCAATAATACCAGATATTAAAGTTTTATAGGTCTTATTGCTTGTAAAGTACATTGTGATGCTAGACTTGCTGCTCTATTAACTTGTTAAGTGAGTCCTAGTCATAATTGACATAGTGTCACTGCTATCATATAGTCTTTCCCACATGATTTTTACCCCCTCCTCACAAGGACACATCCCTGACTCTCTCAGACATCCCTTATTTTACAGGATGCCCCTGCTGTTTCCACTTATAGGTGCCCTGTCCTTTGTAGACTATTGCAATCATTGAATAATGCCAGATATTAGTGTTTGCGATGGCCCTACTCTGGGCCAGTAATTAAGGAGCCTCAATCCTCACCACTGACACCAGTAAGGGATGGCCACTAGGAGCAACAGTGGATACACACAGTATTTTCAGATGCAGCTCTCTGCACCAAGCACAATTTCCCTTAAGAGCACAGAAGGAGCACACTCCAGACTTGGTGCTCTCTCTCTCTCTCTCTCTCTTTATCCAGGCCAAAAATTAGACCCCACACTGACCATTTTGGAGCTCTGTGTCCCTGTTGCAAGTAGCTGACATACACACACACACACACACACACACACACACACACACACACACACACACACACACACACACACACATACACCTCTGGGAAAGGCTGTCCCAGATTTACCAGCTATGCCTCCTCTGCCAGGACTATAAGATAATTACACTGCCACCAGTCAGCTACTCTTAAGGGTACCCAAGTATACTGAGTAAAATTAATACTAATACAAATTGTAGGGTTTGACCAATGCAGCAATGCTTTCATGAGAGGCCTCAGTGTCACTAAAATAAGCATAATTACTCTTAAGATGTTAAAAGTATTCTGTAAAAGACAAGCCACAATGAAAGGTATAGAAATATTTAACAATAAATAATAAAATAGAAAATACGAGAATACTGAATATCTAGTTACAATAAACACCAGCGTTTCAATCACAGACAATATAAAAAGTAACACAGTTGGATAGATCTAGACAGATAAAGAAAAACAATACTCAACTAATCTTACTATATTTTGCTGTCTGACTAAAGAATTCATGTTCCCTATTTAAGTTACTTACTACAGCAATGCAAGATGATAAGTGTTGAGTTGCTTACTACAGCAAGGCAAGATGAGATGTGAGGTTGTGTGAGATATCTGTGAGAGATTTTTCCTGTCAGGTTCTGAAAAACAAAGTGCTGCTGAGAGAGTTCCATCATATGCCTCACTAATATCTAAAGAATCATTTCAGTGCTGATTATAGAATGACATCACATCTGGCCACCTGACTCTGGTACAATATACACCCAGAGCTTTGCTAAGATCTGTTACAGAATCTGAAAGCTATAAAACAATTTTAAAAAATTCAGGGGGTAGCAATTAGTTCACCCCTAAGGACAATACAGTAAGATTCCTGGTCCTGGTTTTCCCAGGCATTTTTGTCTCTGGCTGCAATTCGACCTGAAAGATAAAATCTCTATGGCATTAAACCAACCCATTTAATTTTCAACCTATTTGGGATTAACCTCTTCCCTTCCAGAATTCCCTGTTAAAACATATACATTTAATCAGTTATACATGTATGTCAGGCAGTATTATTATTATTATTATATCTCTTTTCTGTCCAGCAGGACTCACTGTTGATGTATTTTTTAACACAAGCAACTTTACAAACACATTTTTGACACAAACATCTGTACAAATTAGTGTGGTAGTCAAATGACACAAAATTCTTTATAAAACTCCAGCTAGCTGTGGTGTCATTTGTTACACATGCACTGCCCTACTATCCCTGACACATATGGCACTACTTCATATCATCACAGTGTTTCATGCTTGTTATTAGGTTAAAAAAACTGCTGCATTGACTAATCAATTAGTGTAGTAGGTTAAGGTTGTTGCTCTCTGTATCCAGGGTGCATGGTTTGTGAACCCTCCCACCCTTACACTGTCATTTTTTGTAAAGGCTTAAGTACTATTTAAATACTATCCAATTGTCTAGAGGTGGTAAAGAGGACTAACATACTGTTTGTTTAGTGCAATGTAACAGCAGACAGAAATGGAGTTGAAATTAATCCATTTCATGTTCTGCTTCTGTTAGTTACACTGAAATATCATATAAATAATGCCCTAGTTCAGCACTACTATAGTAACAAATGGGATTTTAACAGCATAGGGGTGCATAACCTTTGATAAGCACCCGAATAGGCATTGTTAAGATCAGGTCTCATGCTATAGTGGCACTGAACTAGGATGTCATTTAATCAATATTTGAGTGTGATGATGGTTGTTTTTTATTTATAAAAATGCATAACACACTAATATTTATAACATTATATGCTCTCCGGTAGCTCACATCAAGAACAAAACATTATAACAATAATGTCAAAATATTCACTTTGTACACTTAGTGTTAAATGCATTCAGTTTTGAGTTCTTTAAACAAATGTACTCCTGACTAAATTGTTCCAAGTTGTGTTTCTCCAGTTTATTCTTTCGTTATTCCTTCCTAAAATGCTTCTACAAATTTCTAACTATGATCATTGTTTGTTAGAATTATACCATTTTAGTTCATCCATGTGAGGGTTATATCATATGAACTATAAATATGACAGCAGAAGGAAGGCTCCCCAAGCTTATGCCTATTTCATATCCACTGACTTCCAGTCTTTTTCCATTTCATCCACAGTATATCATTTGTTTCCAAAAACTCCAAATTTATTAAAAAGCATGAACTGAAGTGTTTATGAGGGGTCTATATTATTTTATCGAATAGCTATTCAGCAAACAGCCATTCGTCAAACACCTTATTTATTGAAGCAGCTCTTCATCGCCCGGTGAATTTTAACTAGGACCAGCCAGTGGTTATCCACCATCTGGAATTTGCCATTTTCCTCACTGTAGTGCGATCCCGGAGATGGTATATTTAGTTAGGATGGTATGGGGGGTTCAGCCCCCTACATTGGGGGTGTGGGGCATACCCCCCACCTTGGCAGGTTTTAATTTTTTTTTTCAGTCACTCAGTTGGCCAACCGCTTGTTTGCCCTACTTAAAACTTGCTGTTCAATGAAGAGTGGCTTCGATAAATAGGTGTTCGACAAATGGCTAGTCGCTGAATAGCCATTCAATAAAGTGATATAGACCTATTTATGAGACCATTCTAGTAGCAAGAGTGGCAGCTTGTTTGCCAAGTATGATCCATACTGACCAATGTTTGAGGGAGGGTGGCACATCTTTGAGAGTATTGAAAGGGCAGTACTGTTGTTATACAATGCTGAAATTACTTAAAGGAGATTAATAATTCTCAACGTGGATGCAGAAGAGGCATTTAGTCAGGTCAGTTGGTTGTTTTTATCAATGGCTGTAAATAATTATTCCAGTTTTGCTTCTGATAAAGATAAACAAATTCATGGTTCAAGATTAAATTCAAAACTGAGATGGGTATGTAAGAGGGTGACAGCAACAGATCATTAACATCTCTGGATGTAACTATTACTATGGTTATCTGTCAATATTTTTACAAATTCACATGGTACTAAACTCAAAACTCGTTTAGTTCTATAATATTACATTTTGGAAATCCTCACAAAGTCCACCAGTCTCTTAATGTAAGCATACCCTTCTTTCTTTTATCCAGGAACAGAGTAAAAACTTCTTAGATAAGCCTTCTCTGTGACACAATTCACTGATTGTTCTAAACAGGGTCTATGTTCCACTACTGACAAAACATCTTTCTGTCTCCATGCCATTCTCTCTTCTTAAATATGGATCTAGCACCCCTTTACTAAGCAATCTGTATTTAATACCTTTATTGATGCCCTCTTCTGCTAAGAAACTGTTATGCTCTGCTTGTTCTTCCACTGGCTGATAGTTATGTACAACATTTAAGACATTATTGTGGGCCAAAGGAGTTTTAGTACCCATTATAGGTTCATAGATTCATAGCTTCATAGGAAGTTGCTAGGTTAACAGTCCTAGAGCCCTTACAAGTCTAGCCATATTTATCCCAAGTTGCCTCAATTGCTGGTGTTTAGGTGAGTGAAATTTTCAGAGGTAAGGTTCTATAATAGTTAATACAGACTTCCTCTGTCCAAAAGAGACATGGGCACCACCCCAGGAGTGAATCTGAGGTCACCCATTCATTGAACTAGGTTACGTTTGAAGAGGGTCGGGGAAGGACTCTGTTTCACATGAGCTGGAAGCTTGTTCCAGGGAAGTGGCAGTCTCTGGGAGATGTTTCTACCTCTCCAGCATGACCTGTTCTTGTCAGAGGCTAGCTTAAGATCCCTGGAGTGAGTGACCCTCATGTGGTTTGATTTACAAATGTGTAGCATTTCCATCAGGGCTGTGTCAGAGACTTCCTAGTAAGACGGGCACTGGTCACCCATTAGCAGCCTGTAGGAGACAGAATACAGTGACAGTGACAGGGCTTTCAGTCTTTCCGCATAAGACTTGTTTTGTGTACCCTGTAATTTCTTGTTTTTTGGTAAGAAACCTCTATGATCTCTCCAATTGTTGCAAGTGTTGGTGAGGTACATGCAAAAGGGAGCAATATACTCAATTACTGGTCTTATGAGGGCCGAGTATAATGGGATTATAACATCCTTAGAGCTAGATGTGATGCCTTTACTTATAAAATGTGCCCCATAGAAGAATTTCCTTACTACTGTGGATACATGGTGGTCAAAGTTCAGATTGCTACCCACCTGGGTAGCTAGATCATGTATCACTGTGTCTACACTTAGGAGGGAGCTGTTTATAATGTAATTAGCAGGCATGTCAACTTTCCCAGAGAAAATAATAATGCATTTTTTTTGCATTTAGCTTTAATCCATGGCTTTGGTACCAATCATTTGTTTGCGTTAACCCTGTCTGCAGTATATTAATATCACTTGAATTCAGTGATTGCTCCCAATTTGCAATAGTCAGCAAATGTGGTCAGCCACAGGCCATCCAGGTTTGCCTGGACTTCTGATAAATAAATTCCAAACATTAATGGGCCCAGCACAGAACCATGTGGTATGCCACTGGTGACTGGTCTTTTTCTAGAGGTGAAGTCACTTACTTTGAAAATATGTGACCTGTCAGTGGGCCAGTTGGCTACCCATCAGGTAATGTAGGGGTTAATTCCCAACTGGAAGAGTATTTGTATAATACCCAAGTGGAGGACTGTGTAAAATGCCTTGGCTAGGTCAAGATAGGTGGTATGCACTGTCTTTCCCTTGTCCAGGGTCTTGGTATCCTTCTTGAAGAAGTCAGCCATGCTTAGCAGACATGATATACCTTTAATGAATCTGAACTGGGTTGGGTCCAGAGTTTGGAGATTACCTGTGTCCTTGCTAATAAGATCCATAATGATTCTTTCCATGGCCTTGCAGATGAGGCTAGTCAAACTTATGGGCCTATAATTCCCAGGGTTGGTTGATGGTCCCACTTTGTGCAGAGGGATGAATGCTGCTGTTCTACATTCTGCTGGAATATAGCCAGTTCACAGGCTGTGGTCAAACAGGGATCCAAGTGGGTCCACTATGTCATGTTATAAGGAATATTTTAAACAATGTGGGGTATAACAACTTAAAATGGAGTCTCTTGATCATGCATTGTTGACTTACAGGAAGAAATTGATTTCTTTTCCTTTGTTTAGTCACTGAGTAATCCTGTTCTGCAAATACTCTTGATTTGATTCATTCACTGTTCTTTGGTACCTTGTCTGTTACCAGCACTAAGACCATCTTTGCACCTTTGTTTTCCATAACTGTTGAGTAATTACTTGTTTTGGCATCTTTCTGTGGTCTGTTATTCTTTTTCTTTTTTTTTGGCTTCCTCATAAATCCATAGTGCCACTTCTTCTTTTAGTAACTTTTCATGAAGTTGCTCACTATTTTGATGCTCCTCAACACTCAGCGTTTTGTTTCCAGGGGAATGGAGCAGTATGGAACACATTTTACTATAAGATCACCACACCAGAAGTGCTTCCATTTTTAGTATTTTCTTGTTGAGTTTTCAGGTAGAAAAACTCCCCTTGCAGAACTCTGAACCAAATACTTTTGTGGACCTGAAGTCTACCTCTTGGAAACCTCATTTTTGTTCTACTAACACAAGTAAAAAGGATTTCTGAGTTACAAGCTTTCTGCAGTGGTAGTATTACCATTACAATCATGCAATTTGCATGCCTAAAATGAACTTAGATGTCCATTTGAACTAGTATGTTCACCTACTAATCTACTTTTCAAAAAATAAAATACAGTTAGATGAACACAGGAAGTTCCAGTATTATATAGAAAGAACACAGGACATTAGAAAAAATGAACCTTTAGAAATGGTAAACAAGAACTTTATTGACCAAGCAAATTGCATCAAAAGTGATTGCCCATTGCAAATTGCATTTCATTATGGCATGACCTGTACAGTATGAAACTGTCAATTCATAGGTTCATAGGTTCATAGGTTGGTACTAGGCTATCAGCCCTAGGGCCTATACAAGCCGAGCCATAACAATTCCCTGGCTATTTCTTCCCACATTATTTACTTTCCTGGACCCCTGTCTAGCAGGGCGACTGACGTGATCCCTGGGGTGAATTTCCTTTCTCCCATCCAATCGTCAAGGTTCCTCTTGAAGAGGTCCAAAGAGGCACCCTGCTTGACATGTATGGGCAATCTATTCCAGAGTCTGGGGAGTCTCTGGGTCAGGAACCTATCCCTCCAGCATGTTTTGTTTATTGTGATGACAAGGTTTAGATCCCTGGAGCGTGTAGCTCTGAGGGATTGGGATTTCTTTAAGTGTAGCATGTCCAACAGCTCTGGGTTTGACATGGCCTTGTATGTTAAGCAGAGATCACCTCTGAGTAGACGATATGCGACAGAGTATAGCTGGAGTTTTTTAAGGCGGTCAGCGTAGGGCATCTGCTTTAGGCATGTGATTCTTTTAGTGAGGTATTTCTGAGGCCTTTCCAGTTGTTGCAGATGTCTTGAGAGGTACATACCAAATGGGGCGTTGTATTCTATTATGGGTCTAGTGAGGGATGAGTACAGTGGGACAATGACCTCCTTTTTTCTGGATGAAAAGCCCTTCGTGATGAGGTGTGCCACATAGAAGGATTTCCTGACTGTTGTGGCGATGTGGTTATCGAAGGTGAGACCACTGTCCACCTGTGTCCCTAAGTCTCTTATCACACTTTCTGTGTTTAGTGTACTGCCACCTATATGGTAATTCATGGATACATGTTTTTTCCCAAAGGGGATAACAATACATTTCTTGGCATTGAGCTTGAGCCCATGGCTCTGGCACCAAGCATCTGTTTCTGTAAGGCCCTTTTGTAGAGTATCCACATCATTTGGGGATTCAATAATGGCTCCCAGTTTGAAGTCATCTGCAAACTTTGTCAGCCAGAGTCCCTTAGTGTTGACCTGTACTTCAGAGAAGTAGATGCCAAACAAGAGCGGCCCCAGGACTGAACCCTGAAGTACTCCACTTGTCACTTGTCTGGAGCTGGATTTGGAGTCGGCTACTTTTACAGTGTGGGTTCTATCAGTAAGCCATTTAGCAACCCATTGGGTGACATAGGGATTAATGCCCAACTTAGTAAGTTTATCTATGATTCCAGAGTGGGGGATGGTGCCAAAGGCCTTGGCAAGGTCTAGATAGGCTGTGTGGACCACCTTACCCTTGTCCATGGCTCTGGAGACTGATTCAAAGAAGTTAATCAGGTTCAGGAGACAAGATCGGCCCTTCACAAACCCAAACTGGGTGGGGTCCAGTGTTTGAAGGTTGCCAATGTCTTTGTTTATAAGTTCCATGATAATACGCTCCATGGCCTTGCAGATAAGGCTTGTCAGACTGATGGGATGGTAGTTTCCGGGATCCAAGGTGGATCCCCCTTGTGGATTGGGATAACTGTAGCTCTGCACCACTCAGTGGGCACGAAACCTGAGGTGAGGCTATGATTAAACATGACACTTAGGTGAGGTGCCAGTTCATATTGTAGTTCATGTAGTACACAGCCCGGGATGTCATCTGGTCCCATGGATGCTGTATTCTTGGCTTTAGAGAGTGCGTTTTGTACCTGTGTGGCCGTTATTACTGGAATTTGGCAATCTTCCGGTATTGAGATGGGCCATTTTGAGGGGGGTGAAGTTGGCACTGAATCGATCTGCCAGGATATTGGCAATATCCTTCGGATCAGTATATTTAATGCCATTCTGTTTTAGCTCAGAGCAGATCTGAGCATTGCCATTTAGATTCTTGACATAGTTATAGAATGCTTTGTGGTTGTCTTTGGAATCTTTGGCAATTTTATTTTCGTAACTAGCTTTGGAGGATTTTATGAGGCATCTCAGTTTCTTACTGAGGCTAGTAAGGGAGTTTTTGCATCCTGGGATTTTCCTCTTTTCTGCAAAAGTTTCTTCCTTTTGTTGTAAAGTTTGTTTATGGCAGGGGACCACCAGATTGGCTTCCTTTTTTGGATGAGAGCATTTTGGTTCTATTTGGGATGGCACGATTCATGCATGAGTGGATGTGCTCGTACAGTGCCTTAGTGTAGGATTCAGCAGTTGAACTTTCAGTTCCCGTCTGCATGGGTGTCATGAAGTTTGTCACTTCTGACTTGAGTAGCATGAAGTTGGCTTTGGAGAAGTTTTTTATGGTGGTTTCTTTACTGGGGGTGGGGTGGGATGTGGATGTTAAGGGTGATTAGCTTATGGTCAGACCTGACTAACGAGGGGGTGACCATAGGTATGGAGCATTGATTTCCCATGTTGGTAATGACCAAGTCTAGGATATTGGAGCCCCTGGTGGGACTATGGATTAGTTGATTCAGGGCGTTGGAATTTATGAATTCCAAGAACCGTTGCGCAAAGGTGTTGGGACATGAGTAGTTTTCCCAGTTAATGGCAGGGTAGTTAAAATCACCCAGTATTAGGGTGTTTGGTTCTATCTTAATATTTTCCAGTATGTTTAGAAAGGTGTAGTGAGAATCTTGGGGTATGGTGGGGATCTGTAGCAAGCTACAATTTGGATTGCAGTCTTACCTAGTGTTAGTTGCACTTGGAGAATTTCAGACACATTGTGTTGGCCAACTAGCCTGGTGGTGTGAATATCCTTGGTGAATATTGACACTCCTCCACCTTTAGTGTTTCGGGTCCTGGTTTGGTGGCCGAAAAGTGTGGTAAGAGTTGTAGCCTGGTATTGCAGGGGTGCTCTCTGGAGCCTTGAACCAGGTCTCAGTTACTGCACAGATATCGATGTTCTCCATTTTTAGGAGTGCCTCGAGAGAGTGCATTTTGAGGTTTAGACTTCTAGCATTGAATAGCATTACCTTCAGATTTTGCATGCTTGTACCTGTTACAGTGGTGGTTTTGTCCTTTGAAGTTTGCCTAAAAAGGCACTATAGGGGTGGCAAGAGCCTTAGCCAGTAACCTGAATCCCAGGGGCGACAGGTGCAGCACCATCTCTGGTAAAGCATCGTGGTCTATCAATCATGTCATCCCAGGCAGACAGATACCGGATCCCCTTTGAATGACACCATAAGCTTAGCCAATTGTTGAAGTCAATCATTTTATCCTTATATTGTGGTATCATTGTGGGCGAAGGCAGGATGCCACTCAGGGCTAGGGTCATACCTGCCTGGGCCACATGATACGAGAGCTCTTCCATGTCTCTTTTCATGTAGTCCAGGGAGGTACGTCTCAAGTCATTCACTCCAACATGGACAATGACAGAGTCATATTTGTACTTGTTGTGGAGTGACTTGAGTGCATGCGCTATGTGGCGGATCCTGGCACCCGACAGGCAGCTGACTGTAATTTTCTCCTTATTCTACCTGGTGAGAGGGACATCAGTGTGCCAGACTATAGAGTCACCTATGACTAAAGTGTTAGGTACATTGTCTTGCCTTAGGGGCTGTTGCTGGGTGGCACACTGGTGTTGTGAACTATGTGACACATTGGTTGTGATTGGTGTTTGTTTGCGTTTCAGACACTTTTCAGACACATTTTTATACAACTGATTTCCTTTCTGCAAAATAATATAAAAAATCAGCTGAAGTCATACATGAAGATGTGCTAATGAAACACTAGAGACTAGATTCAGTATAAAAACAAAAATTTAGTTGGACAGTATTACTGCAGATCCCGACTTCGCTGTCCTTCACCTGTTTTGAATTGTGCCAAATGTTATGAATAATATAACAAAACTACTCTGAAAAAAACACAGTATAGTTTTGTAAAATACTATAACAGGAGGTCTTTGAGGAGCATATTCCTGTTACTGTATGAATACATTTCCACTGTCTACCTATCTGAATTTTGTTTGTCTTTATTGGCTGTGTATCTGTGGCATATTTACAGTAATACAGTTAATTTCTGTAAATTACATGGTTCTTAATAGAAGAGTTACATTTGTTATAAGGTAAGGACATTTTAATGTGGGAAAGCTGTTACCTGACACTAGATGCACAGTAGCAACACTACTGTCTCCTGTAAGGGTCAATCTGACAGCTGTGAAAGCGAACCAGGAAATGAATGACATCAGTAAGGAAACTCTGAAATGTTATGAATTCTATGAGAGTCGCTCCAGAAAGGATCTTCCTTTAAACTATGTCACATAGCTGTGCAATGTACTTTATATTTTTTTTATCTAATGTTGTTCATACACAGATGATTCCTTTACTGAGTCATACCAGCCTTTCCATATTTTGTACGTCCTGTCACTTCCTGGGAAAATGGTCTCTTAGCTCACCTTCCTATCAAATTACATACAAACTAACTGTACAGTTTATGGTAAACAGCTGTTTTACAGTGGCTGCCTATATAAGCCAGGATTGCACTTATTATGTTGCTTCTGTGTTTTAGTCTTTCAAGGGGGTTTCAAGAGTACGTTGGCCAGTCAGCTTCAACAGATAAAAAGAACCTGCAAGAAAGTGAATGGCACTTAAGGCAAACTATGGAAATGAAAGAGCATGAACATGGCGCAAAAACAACTACTTGCTGTTTCTAGCAAAATCCCTTCATTGTAACATCTAACACTCCCTAACCATGGTCCAGAGAAACAAAACACAAACACACACACATGCGCACACACGTGCACACACACACACACACACACACACACACACACACACACACACACACATATATATATACACACACACACACACACACACACACACACACACACACACACACACACAAAGTAACAGCTATACATGATTACATTCAAGATAATGACAGCATAATGTGTTTCTAATTAAAAACCCAACTGGGAAGCCTCAGCATTAATTCCATGTGACTTTAAAAATATTAGTAGGATTGCCTCTACCTAAAGGTCATACCATTATAAGAAAAGGTACACAAGTACAACACATGCAAACAACAAATTTAGAAAGCTACAGGCAAATGTTATCAGGCAGTGCCGTGTACAGGATTCATGTTGAGTCATTAAAGGCAGTTTCAACAAATGTAAAAAGACCAAAAAATGTTTGCCAAAACTGCCTTCGGTGAACATCCTGCACCCCACATGAGGGGGACCCTGCCATACCACCTAAACTTATATATACCAACTCCAGGGTCACACAACAGTAAAGAAAAAGGCATTGTAGTAGCCTTAAAGGAAGCTTGCATATTGGTGAATTATCTCATGACTAGCTTGTTGAGTCTAGAGGGGTCTAAATGCTAAGGGGAAGGTGACAGACATTTTTTAAGTATCTCTAGGGGAAACCATAAGGTCTATGTGGATACAATCTTTCAGAAAAAAAAGTAAGTAAACAAAATGATGGTTTCCTATATAACTCACTAAAGGGTAAATGACAGAGAGTCTTTGTCCAATATAGTTCAGTTGTTGAATGACAAAACTAGTGAACTGAACTGCCCAAATTGGAGGAACAAGTGCCATGAAGAATTAGTAGGAGGGGGGAGGAGGAGGAACTAAGGAATGGGAGGAATTGCCACCAGAAAAAAATAGATAAAAGGAAAAAAAACATCTACGACATGCTACTTATTCACCAGAAAAATTCAGAGAGTTGAACAAACAAAGACCCACAGTGCAAGCCCCTGTAACATGCACCCAAATGTCCATGAATCCCTCTGGTGGGTAAATGCCCTCTGTAACACCCTACTGGCCCTGAAATTGCCTCATGCCATTGCCTGCCCCTCTTGTACTTAGCCCTTACAAAATGAGCTAATTCAATGGTGGGTAGTTGGCAGAGGGGAATAATATTCATAACTGTGAATAAATAGCTATCATAAGCTCACCTTTGGATTGCTCAGTTGCCATTTTATATCAGAACATACCACTCAACCCCTTT
>NC_056745.1:906918878-906921378 GCF_019279795.1 Protopterus annectens
ATTTCACTTTTGTCATTGCACTGACACAGCTGTTCATTTCTGCGAAAAAAGGCCTATGACACAGACATCCACTGTTTGGCCAGCAGAAAACTAATCATAATATAGCACTTTCTTCCCTCACCCCTTTCTTTTTTTTTTCATCTCGGCATGTCACATCTTTTACAAGCTTCCTGTACTGTCATCAAGTTTTGGCTAGAAGTGACAATTCATGAGACTGTTAATGTCAGTCTCATATTTTTCCGACAACATCAGCCGTTTTTCATTTGGCATATGAAAGATGCTGCACAAATGAGATTTATTCAGTGAAAACATCGGTATAGCCTTCTATTCCACTGTAGGAGATATGAATGCATTGACGATATTGCGATTTAATGCTGGTAATTAGGCAGCAGAAGAGCTGTGCATTCTGTGATCAGTAGACAGGAATGAATAACAGCTAATCAATGTCATTTGTCTAGACCTGGAGTTTGCACGTTACTAAATCTTGCAGTAAACCATTATACATTCTTCATGTCCATCTAACAAGGCTATATGGGGGCAATACAAAACAATGCGTGCTTAAGAAATTGAAAGAAGCCCACATACTATCCATAGTGAAGGGGTACAACTGTCACACTTATTCTGGTGTGTCACATTTTGGTCATGCATTTGTCCTGGAAATGATATGAGAGTGGATTTTCTTCCTTCTCATGTGTCATAGCTTTTCATTAATGCTATTTTTTTTCATATTCTTCTTAACTCCGGAACGACACTTTGATTTCCCCTAATGCTTAGATCTCATGCTCTGTCATAGCAATTCAAGCTGCAGCTATGAGAATACAGTATGCTGCCATTGTCTTTGTATGAGCTCTGCTAACTACTGCCACACAGCATATGTTGACAACTCTCTGCAAATTTAAATTGCATCCATTCAATAGGCATTTCTTAAGCTTCCAATCTATGATGCCAGAAACAATCTTGTCTCTTATCATTTTATCAGTTTACTGCCTGAAATCACAATTTTTTGCCCTAGTGCATACCACTATTATATTTTCTAGGCAATTGACTCTTCCTGAGTGGCCTGCCTTTCCCTCATTGATATTCTTCTAATGCAACTTTAATTTACAGGCTGCAGCACACTTGAAATAGGCTCAGCACAGCTTCTAAACCACCCCAATATTCATCTATTGAAAATGCACATATGTCGTAGAATTTAGCATCATCGTCATCATCTGTTATCACTATGTCTTTACAGTGACTTTTCAGCTAAATTCTTTGAGTCGACTTATGGCTTCATGTACGGTTAGTTTGTGTAACCTCACTCTTTCATATCTCAATCAAACTACCTTCAAGAGAAGTGACTTATCTATTTCAATGCATTTTCTCCCTCTCTCTCTCTCTTTGTTTGTAATTGGGTTTATACATTTTTTTTTTATTGGGTTTATATATTTATTTTTTTTATTTGCCACATTTGTACAACAGGCAACTCAGTGTTTACTTTCAAACTAAACTTGCTGAAGCCTTCTGCATAAGTCAGCAGGAAAATAATTGTCGAGCATTAATATGCTCTCCACTTGGTGATTACTTTTGTTTTTGTTTTGGTTGTCGGATCATGTTGCTGCCTTTAGTATCTACTGATAATGTAAAAAAGAAGTTTAAATACTCAGAATTTACACCATTTTATACTATTAGGAATTATGTGCATTTAAGCTACTTATTTTCAGCTACACACAAATTTATGCATTTCATGTTAAAAATATTCATGTTTCTTCAGTGGTGACATAGCAATTAGCATTTAATAAAAAGTACACACACACACACACACACACACACACACACATATATATATATATATATATATATATATATATGGGTCTCATTTAAATTATCAAAATTACACTTCATCGAACTCTAGAACACCGACATCATTATGCCAAAACCTCACTTTGGCGAAATATTAGTTGTTCGAGTTATATTACAGTGAAGCAGTTAAGCTTTTGGTGCTCTTACAGGAACTGCAAGGGTACAGTATTTATGTGCATTGTTGTACATCATACCAGTTACAGCTCTAGGTGGATATAACATCAATTTTGGAAAAAAGGTAATTATGCCGTGTTCTTGGAGAGATGTATTTTGTATGTTAAAGTTATGTTAACAGCGTTTATTGATTTTTAATGGAGATTGCAGTACAGTGGGCACTGGAGATGTATCCTTTCCATCACAATAGTGCAATCTCAGAGTTGGTATATATAATTTGTTGGGGGTGTGGGGGTGCAGAAGGGCTTTCTCCCCGCAAAACTGTTATAGAATGTATGTTTATGTATTTATTTTTAATATAGAGTTGTTTTTGGTGGTGTGTAGTCCATTAAAGTCAATTTTCGGTTTAGTGGAGTTTCGGCATAACGGAGTTGGTGTTTTAGAGTTTGATGAAGTGTAATTTTGATAATTCAAATGGGACCCATATATACATATATATATATATATATATATATATATATATATATATATATATATATATATA
>NC_056745.1:907643878-907688878 GCF_019279795.1 Protopterus annectens
GGAGCATGCAGATAAGGCCACAGGGCACATCAGTAGATCACTGTTGCTTATCCATCTGCATCTGTAGAGTTTAATCATGCATATGTGAGATAAAATATATATAGTATGTTGCTGCAGTGTAGTAATGAACAGATGTGCATAATCTGTAGTATTGTGGGTTTGTACTGTTGATGTACAGAAATGCTGCTCCCACCCTGTATCAATGCCACAGGTGTAGCTACTGACATCACATCTTTCACACAACTATGTAGGTCCCTCTGGTACACCTCTGGGGAAGCAGCCTGTAGCTGGTGAGTATGGTGTTGTTTGTTCAGGTTTGCCAATACACAGGCCATGTTATGGCCATGGTATTTGCCATGCACACATTTAACACACCTACCCATAATGCATGCTGCACATGTTCACTTATTGTTGCTGTTAACTGCACTGCATCACAGTGGTCACCATGGTGGCATATCTGAAGGGTATGTAAGAGCCCTGCAATATAACTAACAGCCTGTCATTGCAAGATGTGTGCACAGAGATGAACATAATGGTGGGACAAATGGCCTACAGTAGGAACATGTCTGAAACATCACCCTTATACAGTGCTAAAACAGTGTATATACCACTATTAAAGTGGCAACTGTTACAGATCTACACAATGGCATATCACAATACCACATTCCACAACCCTTACAACCTGTAATGTGGTCCTACATGAGCAATGAATGTGTAATATGGAATCCTATGTTAGGACAGCAAATATGGGGAATACATACCTTAACAAACACTGGAAGCATATTTGTGCACACACTCCAAATAACATATTGTGGAAGCAGCTTTTGAAGTACTGACAGCATTCACTCTTCATGAGTATGTACCTTCCAGCAAGTACAGGTCCTCAATGTCACACCAAGAAATGGTCTGCTGTCCAAGACATATGCCCATCACATTTGCCCACTCACCTGCAACAGAGGCAGTCGTGACTTGCACACATCTTACAAGCCATGGAATGGATCCCATATCCAACAGGTAGCATGCAGGAGTGGGACATGCAGCTTTACCTCACCATTGCATATACCAGGTCAAACAGTGCAGACAGTCATGTATGTGATCAGGATGTATGGGACAACATTAATGTAGAAAATAAACAGATGGCCATCCAAGACAGATGATGACACATGTTGCAAACTGGTCAGGGAGGCTGCCTAGAAACATGCCACAACACTGAGGGAGTTTCAGGAATGTCTAGCAAGTACTGGCTGTGCAGTACCTGTGTTGACAATCACCTGGACTCTGCATACGTGTGGCCTATGGGTTAGGGTAATTAGATGGGACAGTTGTTCCACAGGAAACATCAGCCAGGGCTCTCTACAGATAGCATATGCATAACATCAAAAGTCTCCCAAAGCCATGTGTTGCAATGTGTAATGGTGTACCAAGACCAAGTTCGAAACCTACAGACATTATCAATTAAGATATATGTGCTGCACAAGCAACACCTCACTCCACCTCAGGCCCACCATCCCCATCTGTACCTTGCTGGTGCCACTGTACACCTGTATGTTTTCCATTCATTAGCAGGGACTAGGCCAGTACACATGGTGTTCTGAATTTGGGACACTGCAAAGTGACTCTCATGTGTAGCCCATAGTTGTCAAGCATCTGCAAAAAGGCTGAGGATGGAGAGGGGGGGTCATCCTGAAACACAACAGTGAAGTGAAGCAGACAGCCAAAACTCACTAAGAATGGCTGTATCTGCACACAGTCAAGGTCATGAATTTGGCAGACATAACCCTGACTCCACAGCAATAGTGAAGGCACTGTGTGGCCTCCAAGGGCTGTGCACATGAGTTGACCTTGCAATCTTGCAAAGTTGGGGGATATTTGCAGGGCAGAGTGACAAAATACTGGCAAGTGCAAATGGGCCACGCTAGTATACCCCTTCCAGGAATAGTGACTGCTGTAGTACACTTAACAGTTGGTGCAACAAACCATCATATTAAGGGTGTGCACACTTATGCACACGCATATTGTATTGCATCTCCATCAGCATCTGCACAACTAACGCATTTGTTTGATACTGCATTTGATTGAACAAGTCATATGTCACATATCAGGTTTGTGTAATGTTAACATATACAGTATTGTGGCCCCATGGCATATCAGGGAACAGTTTGCCATGTCAATAAGGGTGTGTACACTCCTCATAGCCACAGTAAGGTTTGAAGGTTGTCAGCGTAATTGTATTTTATTGGTCATACATGCACCGCTGATGATGAGATCCCCAAATCAGACATCAGGCATTCACTATTGACATCTGTCCACATATCATCCCAGGTATGTGTCGGACAAACACATAGGGGCTGTGAGCAACAGAGCAAACATAACTGACACACATATACACATTCAGCAATGGCATGTACACTTGTGAGGTATGGTGCACAGTACATGCCAGGGTACTGAACAGGTGCACAGCAATACTGTGTGTGTGTGTGTGTGTGTGTGTGTGTGTGTGTGTGTGTGTGTGTGTGTGTGTACAGTTAAGCAATGACATACAGGTCTTAAAGTCCATTTCTTGTTTTCCCCTCATAGGTGGCGAGGTGGGTCAGGGTCCCTCCTGCAGGCAAACTGATGTTAGTGTCCATACAGACTCTGACAATGATGATAGGTGTAATGAGGCACAGGCAGGGTTATCAGGAGCTGAAGCTGTGCCATTGTTTGACATCCCACTGTTATCCACCCCATCCCTGCACACAGTCACATTGCCTATACATACCTCATCACCAGTGGCCATACATGAGGGACAGTTGGTGGGTGGTGGCATGGGACAGGACAGTGTGGTGACTATAACAAGTGTGTCTGGACACAGCAGCCATAGCCAGATGCCCGGCAAGGTACCACACAGGCAGATGTACAGGGGTGCTCATAGCAGGGCTGCTGGTCATCATGCCCCTGGCAGAAGCACCACAGCTGGTGTCACCACACACATGTTTCAGGCCATCATGGAGGAGCAGGCACGTATGGAACGTTATACCAGACAGGGTCTGAGGCTCCAGAGGGCTACTCATTCTGCTGTTATTAACAACATCTGTGATCTTGTAGGTGCCCATCGTTATTTTGCAGAGGGCGTGGATAGACGGTTGGGTGAGATGGTCGGAATCCTCGACCATGCAATGTCGAGCATATGGTGGGAGTAGTGTAACAGCCACGTGGACATAGGCCAGTAACACCAACAGGTGGAGGTTAACATGGACGTGCAACAAGTCAGAGCCGCTCCCGTAGTGGCAGTACCAGCATCAGCACTGCAGGGGGGGGGGGTGCTGTCCACACCACAACATAGTAGGCCATGCGCACATGGCTGTGGCCATTCCCAAGAGGGACCCGGATCCAGTGGACATATGTCATCATCAGGGGAGAGTACCATATCTTGGCTTGTACCTGGTAGTGCCCATGGAACCCCTGGCAGGCACAGTTCTCATGTCTATGGCTGGAGATGGTGAACTGCACACCCTGCCAGATATGGTCTGAAGCTGTCCAACAAACCCCTGTACAGGGCAGCCACATGGCAGAACTGTGTGCATGCACACACACACACACACACACACACACACACACACACACACACACACACACACACACACACACACATCACCAACACAGCTAGGGCAACCCCATGCCTACACACCATCACATCTGCACAGCCCAATTAATAATGAAACCCCCAAAACACACCACATGATGTCAAACAAATGGCTCAGCCTAGGTCGCTGGCAAACCCACAACACACCCTGTGCATATGATGATACCGGGGTCACATCCCTGTCATCCATAACATCGATGCAGGGACAGGCTAATATGGTTCTGATGCACAAGGTGACTGTACTACGGTGTACCAATGTAATGCTGTGTAACATGTTTTCAGCACTAAAGTTAAATGCTTACATGTCAGGATGTATAGCTGTACAGCCATGGTGCATTATAGCTGTTACTAACACTGAGTGATTGTGGTCTTCATAATGTATTCTGTTTGTGTTGTAGGTGTCTATGTGTCAGCAGAATGTTGGTCTGCTGTTGTTTCCTACAAGGGGTATGGCACTGTGGTGACACCTTGACTGTACCATATCCTGGGTACAGCTGAACACAAGTCACAGGTCTGTATAACAGTTACTGTATGTGCCACATGCCTGACAGGTCTGAGGGCTGTAGACAGGTGAGTGCATATGGTGGCTGATGTCAACAGCACTTCTACAGTGGACAATAGTAAGTGTACTGGGTGGTACACACCAAATGTCTGTGTATAACACACACACACAGAGGCTTTGGTGTTGATGCAATACACAGAGAATACTGTACACGTGGATGTATGTACTTTTGCTGGGAACCCATTTTAGCCTATGTAATTCCACCAAGACAGAATAGGCACAACATCACATTGGGAAATAATAGGTCTGCTAGTTTAATGTCATTGATGATGGTACAGGAAGGGTATATGTCCCAGTAGTGCAATGCTCAACTTGGTAAACATAGGTGTGCTGGTGTGGGTGCCACAGTCCTACCCTTTAGAGGGTGTGGGTGGTGTAGAACTGCAGATAGTGTGATTGACAACTACTTAACCTGTTAACATAAACTGTACAATATTACAGCTGACTAAGCAGGGGGATACATTCAGCAATAACTGCAATGATGGTGGCTGTGTCCACAAGATCCACACCCAGCTATATATACCAACCCCAGTATCGCTGTACATATATACAGTGGGGAAGAGGGCATTTACACATCTACTACTAGTTTTGATGGAATGAATTTCCACAAGATGATACCTGTGAAATGTTAGCATTTGCTAGTCAGTTCTCAGATAGATGACCTCCTGGGACATGTATTTTCTGCAAACTGAAATAGATCCCTTCACATACACACACACTCTTACTTGGCAACACTGAGAGTAGAACCCCTACCTAGGTACTTATTGCTACTAATGTGTGTGGCCTTAATTGCACACACCACACAGCTTTTAGGATGAGGTGTGTCCCAGGTCACTTGCTATGTGAAGAACATCACCAGGCCTTGTACAATATGGTAATGGGGGATGTACTGGTTGTTTATGAGCAATACATAGTGTGACATACATGCACATTGACAAAAACATAACAGTCATACACACATCTGAGAGACCTGGGTTTATCAGTGCTAACAAACTTGTCAGTGTGTCCATTCTGTTACAGATAAGTTGCACACAGCACATGCATCATTCAGCTGGAGAGTGCAATCAGTTACCTGTATGGTTGATGGTGACAGTGGTCCCCATACAGTGGACCTTGGGACATGTACTGGGGGTACCATGGTGTAAAGACAGTATACCCAGCACCCACACCCCACATTGGATATTGTACTCACTGAAACCCATGATAATACTCTGACATACCCACCATCGCACATTGACCAGGACTGCAATACAACCCCTTGTCTGTCTCAAGGGTGCTACTACAGGGATATGCATCTATTGCACATGCCACAGGGATAGTAGGGTAATGCATTGTCATGGTTCCCCTACAGTCAGCAACATCACTATCCCTTATACTGTATGGTAAGGTGTGTTGTATTAGGAGAATGTAGCCTCAGAATGTTGTATCCTATAAATAGTTCATAGGTTCATAGTTTAGTACTAGGCTAATTGCCCTTGCAGTTTTAAGCCTAGCCCAATTATCCCTTGTGAGACTCAAACCCTGCACCTTGTGTTTTTAAGGCAAACACCTTAACCATCAGGCCACTAACCTCGGTATATAAATATACACACTTGCACACATACACATCTACACACACTTGCCAGGACTCAGAGGGTAACCCATGCCTATCTACCTATTTGTACAACAGTATTGTGCTGGCACTGCAACCTCCATGTAGCCCATAAGGTGAAGAGTGTAACAAGGTACATGTAATGTCCATTACAGCAGCATCCATATCTAACTATGGCAATGGGGGTGTAGTGAGTGTGAAGGCCCTCAGGGTATTATCAACTACAGGTTTACAAACCCACAGACACTGTTATTCTCAGTAATGCATACTGACACATTTGTCAGTACTGGGGTCCATAGGTGCAGGTGTTCCTAGGTGTCTACCAGGATATTGTCCATGGAGAGATGGGAAGAGTATGAAATGTGGGTACAGTGGTATCATGCCATCTGCCATTTGCCAGCAGGCCATCTATCAACTGATCCGCAGAGTGAGAGTTAAATGCAACATCCAATAATCTGGTTGCCTCTTGCAGAGGGCCAGTGAGGTGCCCCAATTGACATGTATGCAACATGTATTACATAACATGGTCAGTGTCTGTCTTGGAGACCTGTACCCAAGCATGTTCTGTTGACTGTGGTAGTGTAGTTGAGGTATCCATGGCATGTGGTGCGTACAGGGTGGGGATTCCTAGCTGTGGCATTCATAACACTGCTGGGCAGACATGTCAGTGTCAGTCAAGCATAGATTGCCTGTAAGCAGCCAAGATGGATACTTGACATCTGCACATCTGTACAGAGGACAGGCAGACATCAGCTAGCCAACTGGTTATGCATTAGGATGAATGTGTTGACAGACATCTGACACTGATAGGTATGCCATTACTACATGACAGCAGCCCTCAATGACATGCCCTATACACACAGCAGTCTACAGTTAATATCCACATGTCAGATCAATATCCAGTAGCAAATACTTAATGACACACAGCTCACATACCAATAACACGATAGTGAGGACTCAGAGTTAATCTTTGCATGCATTGTTGTTTGGCTCCAGTATTACAATCTGCAGTCTACTCTTACTTGTGAAAGCACTTTCAACAGTAGTAACATAATGATACACTGCATGCCAGTGTGACTGCATATAACCAGGGATACTACCCATGTATGAAACACATTCAAATGGAAAAGAGTTTTGTACAAGCCATATATACTCAGGTATCCCAGATAGTAGACTCACACCCTTTGCTACTGTAATGACAGCACATAGACGCATGTTATGTACATGGAATTAAATTCACTTATTAAAGATGTCATTACCCTTCTATTTTATCAGGCTGGAATGCTTACCAGTTTTCAGCATTGCTGCAATATAAATGCTAAGCAGATCTGTGCACTGGTAAGGGAAGCTGAAACGGTTTAAGCACATATATGTTTAATCGTACGTTAACACCGCTTACCGTCAGGCAAACCCGAGCAAACCTGCTTAAAGCTGCTTAAAACTGCCTTAACCACTCTGTATCCAACAGTCCTTGTTCCGCATAGCGGCAAAATAAACAGCCCTTGCAGGGCTTGAACCCAGGACCCTGTACACTATAGTCAGAGCACTTAACCACTAAGCCATTACAGCTATGAAGACATTTGTTGCTTTTTCCAATATATCTGTCAGTACACATACTGAATAGTAGTGAACAACTGCTTTGACTTGGACATATTGTTGAATCAGTATGTTGTTATATCTTAGGTTCATAGGTTCATAGGTTCATACTAGGCTATCTGCCCGAGGGCATTTACAAGCGAACTATACCCATTATTTTGCTGTGCCTCTGTTGAGCAGTGACACTGAGGTAATCTCTGGGGTATAAAGATTTCTCTTGAACAAGGCCAGCCTGCCTCACATATTTTCCACAGCATAGGAGTCTTTGGGTGATGTTATCCTTTTGGTGAGGATCTATATAAACAAATATGAGATAAATATGGTAGGATACGTCTGGGAAGGTAAATACAACACTCATGTGTACACATAACAAGTATATGGATATATATATGTAGATAAATGTATACATGTACATACACATAAATATTTATAGGATTCCCTATTACATCTTCGAAGATGCACTTACCCGAATACATAAATGCCGACACGGCTCCATTGAACCGCGTAAACATCAATCGTCCTGAAGCATGAAATCCAAAACATTGAATCGTCATGGTTGGCCCTTCCATGGTATAACTCCATAAGGTAAGTGTGTGATAGTTACGGACCTTAGGGTTTGGGTGCGGGTTAAGGTAAGTGCATATATGGTAACGTATGTGAGATTTAGTGTAGGGTTATCTGTAGGGTTTTGTTACGTGTATGTGTGTGGATTATTTATTTTGTTTGGGTATAGCTTGTTAAGGTAAGTGTGTGATAGTAACGGACATTAGGGTTAGGATGCAGGTTAAGGTAAGTGCATAGATGGTGGTATATGCAAGATGAAGTGTAGGGTTAGAAGTAGGGTTAGTTTAGGGTTAGAAGTAGGGTTTTGGTTAGTGTATGTATATGTTTATTTAGTTTGTTTGGGTAGGTAGTATGTAGCTGGCAGTGGGGTGGGACAAGTATGACGGTTCGAGTTTTTGAATTTCGCAGTTTAGGGCGTTCATGTATTCGCGGTACCCCAGATATGTGTCAGTGTTTTTGTATTTGGTTATTAGGGCTTTTGGGCTTGTAATATAGACCCTATTTATATATATGTGTTTATATACATCTGTATATTGTGTTATATATATGGTCATATATATATATATATATATATATATATATATATATATATGTGTGTGTGTGTGTGTGTGTAAGTATATATATATATATATATATATATATATATATATATATATATATATATATATATATATATATATATATATATATATATATATATATATATATATATATATATATATATATATATATATATATATATATATATATATATATATGTGTGTGTGTGTGTGTGTGTATATGTATATGTATGTATATGTATGTATATATATATATATATGTATATATATGTATGTATGTGTATAACATATGTTCATTACATGCAGTGGAGTCATACTTCAGCAGCAATAGTCACAACCTCTTAGTGCAAGGGGACGTCATGTAAGTATTGCAGGTATAAATGTAGAATGTTGCTACTGTAACAGGGGTTTAGTTCAGGGTTAGAAGTAGGGTTTTGGTTAGTGTATGTATGTGTTTATATAGTTTGTTTGGGTAGGTAGTATGCAGCAGGCAGTGGGGTGGGATGAGTATGAAGGTTCGAGCTTTTGAATTTCGTGGTTTAGGGTGCTCATGTATTCGTGGTTCGCCGAATATGTGTCTGTGTTTTTGTGTTCGGTTATTAGGGCTTTCGAACTTGCAATATAGATCTGTGTATATGTATATATATATATATATATATATATATATATATATAGAGAGAGAGAGAGATATGTGTGTGTGTGTGTGTGTGTGTGTGTGTGTGTGTGTCTCTGTATATGTATATATATATATATATATATATATATATATATATATATATATATATATCCACCTTCTAAAGACCAAAAATGCCGATTCCCTTATACGCTGAAAATGAAGATAAGCTTGGAAACAGTTTTTACAAAGAATGGAAACAGACTTCAAGATTCCAACATGGTGGCCGATGATGACCACCGTGCCATAGCATATATATTTGCATGAACTGACAGCTAACATCAGTAGAGACACTGGTGATTGAAGCCGTCACTTTAAATGCAAATAGTAGGCCGACAAGCTTGAGTGAAAGTCACATGTATCAGTACCATGTTTAGGATTGGTGGAAGTCTGGTAAAATATTCCTAACATATAAAACTGTTTTAAACTGATTATATCTGTTTGTCTGAAGAAGCAGGTGGAGTGCTCATAAAGCCACAAGTAAAATTGTTACATTTAAAAAAATTGTTACATTTTATTATCTCGGTAGTTTGCGTTAGTGTTATACCTTTTGAGCACTAGGATTGGTAAAGGGTGTGCTTCAGTTTATGTTTGGAACTTTGGACATTTGCAGCGGATTATTTCCAGGAGTCTTTGAGCCGGTCATTGAACTACCACTATTTGAACAATATATCTTTGTTTGTTCACAACTTGCTTGGGGAGTTGGTTATATAACATAGATACTGTTTTGCTTTGGAACGCTCGGCAGCTTGTTTTCTGGGAGTCGGTGTACGCTGAAGCAGTTTGGTGTAAGTAAGAGCCTTTTATAGTCGCAGAATTTTAGTGGAATTAACTGTTACAGTCTTCAGTAGACCCATATATATATGTGTGTGTGTGTGTGTGTGTGTGTGTGTGTGTGTGTGTGTGTGTGTGTGTGTATAGTATATATATATATATATATATATATATATATATATATATATATATATATATATATATATATATATATGTGTGTGTGTGTATATATATATATATATATATATATATATATATATCTGGAGCATTTCTCCCCGGGCCTCCACTGAAAACAGGCTCTGTGGAACCTAGTCGGACTTTCCCGGTCAACAAATGATAAATAAATAAAATAAAAAAAATAAAAATAAATATATATGCATAACATATGTTCATGACATGCAGTGGAGTCATACCTCAGCACCAATAGTCACAACCTCTTAGTGCAAGGGGATGTTATGTAAGTATTGCAGGTATAAATGTAGAATGTTGCTACTGTAACAGGGGTTGTCTTAACAGAAATGTTTGGGAAGTCACATTTGATATTGACATGTAAGCCATCAGTTACTGACAGACATCATAAGATCATCATAGTGCAGTACCACACAAATCACAGTAATGATCTTGTGGAATACAGCAGAGATATGACCAATAAATGTGGATAGTCTTACATACTCTGGTCAGTCCAGAGGTATGCACAGAACCCCTTAGTGCAAGACGTGTGGACCAAGCCTGACAAAGTGGATGCTTATAGCCATGTAAATGGGGATATCATGATAATACTGGAATAGATAAGCTCACACAGTTTATGCATTCACACACTCCTGTCTGTGCTGACACATAATAACCAGAGGAGCAGAGGTCACAAGCCCACATACTACACACTAGTTACTGACATACATCTGTACAGCATCCCACTGCTTTGTCAGAAATACACAACAGTTATGGTGGCCCGACAATAGTACATCTGACAAATATCTGGACATAACATCACACTGGGTAAATACACTGAGCTGCTAGGCATGTCACAAAGCACTGTGCAAACTACAGGCAGACTGCCACAACACTGGCCTACATTTCTTATGGGGGAACTACACATGTACCTTCAAATATAGCAGGCTCTACAGTTATGTAACAGCACAGAGTAACAGACACCTGTGTGAAAGTGCATACCCACAACCAATCTGAACACAGCCACAGTCACATATGGTAAGCGTACCTAATATTACAGTATATGGACTGTGTAAACAACACCATCCACATATGTGCCACTCACACACTAACCCTACATATACTGGGCCAATACACAGTGTATTCCAATGCCTGACTGCAGTATGGGACATATCAGTCTGGCCCTACAAACGTGTACGTCAATAGGGTACTATACAATGGAGCAGCATGCAGCATCAAATAGAACAGGACCAAGAACAATGACATATACCACAGTCTGAACACAGACCAAGGTATATATTCACAATACACACTCTGTCAGCAATCATCATAAGTACACAGACCTCACTACTGTACACACTACAACAGAATGTCCAGGTTTTGACCTTAAATATAAGGCCTACTTTACATAACATGTCTAGCAGTCTGAAATCTCACTGGCTTGTTATTAGGTATGATGTCAGTAAATAATGACGTACTGAACATATGTACCTCTTACTGCATGACATATGTACAAAAGGTGACAGAGTTGTGGCTGGAGGCACAAACACATGGCCAATATTGACATTTTAATGTGATAAACCCATACATTTACTGGTGTAACAGGGTTTGTTATGACATATGCCTTCTGAGAGATATGAAGTCAATAACTCACATGGCTGTCACCATGTACTGATTGCAATCCTCAGAGTATACTACTGCATTTCTAAAGATAGGAAATGTGTGAGTAACACAACACATGTAAGACTCCAAACACTGGCCAGTCTGCAGATAGCCCTACAGGTGAGAGTTTCCTTAACCACATAACACTGTCATGGCAGATATTAAATCATGTAGAACAGCCATATCCACACAAACCCTGTTAAACCAACATTACTTCAAATGTAGAAGAGCAATACTTACAGTCTGTCCTCATGTCTGGCACATCCCCCTCCTGTTTGTTGGCATGTCTCTACAGTGTATGTTGTAAGACGTATATCCAACTACCCTCTGTGATGCTGTTTGTCAAACACCCACATGAAGTCCTGCTAACAGTGAAGGAAAAGGGCCAACACCCACATGAAGTGCTTAGTTATAGGAGTGTGTTTCCATGCACTTGGCTATAGGAATGATACCACATCTGTTCCACAAGCAATTAGGTAATGGGGGACTGCAATTCGTGCACAGGCCATCAACATATCATGAGCATCACTTACAAAGCTCAAGCTACTGCCTAAGCAAAGTAGGTGTACTTTTCCACCTCCACCAGAGAGAGAGTGAGAGAGACAGACAGAGACAAAGTAAGAAAGCAAGGGAGTAGGAGAGTAAGAACCAAGCATGTTTGTGTATGATCCATGGGTGGAGAGTGGTATCTGGGCATTATGACGGTTGCCTGCATTGTGTACTAATCCATACTGTCACATGCTAATTGCACAAGACTGTACACATTTATGGCTGAGGATTGTCAAAAACAATCTCTACAATGTTTGGAAAATGTTGGCTTTGTAATGCTGACAATGGGACATGTAGCTCCTCAATATAATGATGTGGTAAAATCCACAATGCAATGGACCCTGTCATTACACATTCACCCCAACAGGACACAGATAATACACACACACAAACACATACTTACCAGTACTGAGTTTCAAACCTCTACCTGACTATGTATTGCTATCACATTGTTATGCAGTTATTGCATGTGTCACAGGGCTTACAAGTTGGAGAGCTGTCCAAAAGTATCTTTGAAGGTGAGTGACATCAGCAACAGTGATAAAGGAGGGATAAGGGAAGTGTAGTACATGTGACTGTCCACAAAAGCAGGTGTCAAGGAAGACACAACCACACTCTCTCAGGGAATCACACACATTACTGCAGTTGGCAGGGTCAGGATTAGAACTCTTACCTAACTAGTTTGGTACACTACAGTATTACACAGTTATCACATGTGCCACAGAGCTTATCAGGGTGATATATGGCCAAAGGGTTATTTCAAGGTGACTAACATCAGCAGGCGTGCTACAGTAGGGCAATGGGAGGTGTAAGTGAGTGTGAATGGCTTCAAAATCATTAATCACACACACACACACACACACACACACACACACACACACACACACACACACACACACACACAAACACACACACAGAGTTTCACAGTTGCCATGTCTGGGATTAGAACTCCTACCTAACTAGTACATTACAATATAGCATTATGCAGTTATTGCACGTGCCATGGAACTTACAGGGCTGAATTTTGTCCAAGAAGGTATTTCAAGGTGACTGACAGCAGGCTTGCTAAAGTAAGGCAATGGGGGATGTAGTGTCTATGAATGGCCTCAAACTCATTGATGTCTACACACACAGAGTTTCACAGTTGCCATGTTGGGGATTAGAACTACTACCTAACTAGTACATCACTACAGCATTATGCAGTTATTGCATGTGCCATGGAACTTACAGGGCAGAATTTTGTCCATGGAGCTATTTCAAGGTGACTGACAGCAGGCTTGTTAAAGTAGGGCAATAGGAGATGTAGTGTCTATGAATGGCCTCAAACTCATTCATGCCTACACACACACAGAGAGTTTCACAGTTGCCATGTCTGGGATTAGAACTCCTACCTAACTAGTATATCACTACAGCATTATGCAGTTATTGCATGCGCACAAAACCTACAGGGCTGAATTTTGTCCAAGGAGGTATTTCAAGGTGACTGACATCAGCAGGCTTGCTAAAGTAGGGCAATGGGAGATGTAGTGTCTATGAATGGCCTCAAACTCATTGATGCCTACACACACACAGAGTTTCACAGTTGCCATGTCTGGGATTAGAACTCCTACCTAATTAGTACATCACACTATAGCATTATGCAGTTATTGCACATGCCACAGAGCTTATAGAGATGATCCTTGTCCAAAGGGGTATTTCTAGGTGACTGATATCAGCTGGCTGGAATGGGGAGTGCAGTGTGTGTGAATGGGCCATAAACCATTCCTCTGGAAACACACACACAACACTCAGTCACACACAACTTTACATTTGACAGGACTGTGTATACGACTGTTAGATGAATAATGACTTGTACTGTCATGTTACACAGTTATCACAAGCATCACAGACACTATAGTGCTGAGGGCTACCAGAAGCAAATGTCTACAGTGATAGACATTGGCACATCATGTGATATTGGCCAATTGGATGTGTGGTGGGTGGGACAAGCCTCATGATGGGAAGCTCTTTGTCACTGTCTGTCTTTCTCTTCCCCACATCTCAGTTTGTGTATGTTTGACCTATTATAGTGTGTTGTTCTTGGATATATGTGTGTATTCCTATCCAATGTGTGTGCAAAGCATGACTGATGTGCAATGTGGTGTGTGTGCACAGAAATCTGAGAATGACAGATATTTATAGTCCACTGTTGTTGTTAGACATGGGCTTCATTTCTCTAAGTGTGGGAGCATGCCCAGTATGACCATCTGTATTGAATGTGTGAATCCATTCCAGGTATTTTGTACTCCAGTGCAGGCATCTGTGTTCAACACCTATAGCTAGCAACCTGTTTCTGCAGGATATCTGTAGATAGGTTGACAATATGGAGTCACAATGGGCAAAGGATAGTGGGATACTATAACTAATTGTGTCTGTGCTGCTTGTGCTACATGGTTTTGGTGTCAGCAGAGATATTCAGACATTTGTACTGTTTTACACTGTGATGTTTTATGTCATCAACTACTGACAGATATACTTATTTGCTCACAGTGATTTCCTGGAGAATACAAGATGAATGAAGCTGTGTCCAATGTTGTGGCCTGCAGCCTACATATTCTTGCACACTCATGCCATTCTGGAGGGGGAGCTGCAGACACTTGCTTATGGTTCTGTGTAAATGGTCCAGCACCTTGGTACTGTGGTGGCTGAGGATCCCATGCTTGTATATCTATCAATGTGACAGAATGGCCATATCCTGCTGTGGCCATACCTCTCAGCTGTACAGATTCACACGGGTTACCCAGTGCTGAGGTATGACTCCTATATCTGGTCAGTTCCCCTTCACATTGTGGTTTATGAGCAGGTTTGTAGCCACCTATTCCTAGGTTTGCAGGCAGGGATAGTATGAACACATCAGAGTTTCAGACTTCACACACTCCGCAGCATCCATGCTTCTACCCCCCTGTTATTCTATCCTCTTCCTAACATTATGCAAGCTATATGTGATAAGTATCCCTATAGTTATCACTTCATCCCAGCAGTATTTAGGGGTTGGTCCACAGTTCATGCAGTAAGACATGGTGGACATGCTACTGGGATTTGTCGACATGGCCTTGCATTTGTGTTCTGTGAACTGTGTTATGTCGTTATTTGGGACTCCATAAGATAACCTACATTAGCAGTACAGGTGAGACACAGGCCTTTGAGAGGACTGTAGGGCATTTGGTAGTGATGCAGGCCATCTGTAGCAGGCCAGTGTATTCTGTCACTCCTACAGTCTCAGGCTGCAAGCCACTGGATTCCCCTGGGGTGACAGGGTAGGTGTGCAAGGTGTTAATGGCAATAGTTTCTGTCCTTATTAATCCATTGGTGTGGATGCTGGCAGGGTGCTGCTTACAGCTAGGGACACACCTGCATGGGACACCTTTTCAGCATGCTGCATTCTGTGGGTATTCCCATACAGAACTGGGGGTCATATTGTACTCATTCCCAACAGCAGGGATATGACCTGTAATGAACCTGTGGCTGATGGTGGGGTGAGCTGAGTGCATGTGTGCTATGGAAGCTTCTTGCAGCTGACTCACAGATATATGTGGGGCATTCTCCTTATGCTGGTTTGTGCGGGGACATCAGCAGTTTCTCAGTACTTCGTAACTGTGCCTTTTGTGGTCTGCCAGTGTTTGGCCGGACTACATCAGTATTCCATACTACACAGACAACTAATGTGCTGCTAACCTGTATGTACAATTCCAAAGGTGTGCCCATTTGACAGTAACATTTTATACAGTCTCTGTCTAGGGTACATCCACCTGTGTACTGTGTGTATGTCTGGGCCCACACCCATGCCATGTCCATCTTTCAGATGGTGACAGATATTACATCCAAACAATTAGTATGGGTTATTGCTGTATTGGGTCTTGCTGGGATGCATTGTGTTTGGCACTGCAGTTGTTAGAACTTGGCCTTGTCATCAACAGTACTGGCCATAGGCCACTGGGACACAACCCTCCATGCCTACATGCTGACCACTTCCACATGATATACAACACACAACAACCTAACACACAGAGCTCTGCATATTGTACACATGCAACAATCTATCCTGCTAATTTGGACAGCTCAGGTAATCTGTGCTCCACTGTTATTATACTCACACGTACATGTTACTACGTTTCTACATAGGATTGTGGGGGGGGCACACCTGACAACTGTAAACATTTGCTATGACTGTACTGATATTTCAGGTACTCTGTTGGCTTCCATTTCATTCTGTATTCTGACCTATCATGCAGACTAGAAGCATATAAGTGTAGTACAGATCTTAGGTTTTATTGACCTACATTTCAGTTTCAGACTTCTTACTCTTCAGAACTAACATCCAACTGAATGACCTGTTGTAGTCTGTATGTGTAGGTCTGGATGGGGGGCTGTTCACCATTGCCATCAATTGGAGACCTTAGCACAGCCTTCCTTTGTGGTCATCTACACCTGTCCTGCTGGCTGAGACTGTTGTTGGGTATGTGAGCCTCACTGACATGCATGTGTATGTCCTATGGACACACATTTGGCCCACCACATGTCCTGCAGTGGGATTTATCACCTTGTCTAGTACTGCCTACTATGTTGACACCAGTATTTGTTATGGATTTCATGCTGCCCATATAGGTGTCTATTATCTGCTGCCATCCAATTCAGCCACCTGATTCCCTTGCATGCTCACATCCATACCATAGATACAAGTAGCAGAACATACTACTCCATTCAGCAACTGATAGGGAGAGTGACTTACCTTGTGGCTGTGCTAGTATTGTGGATGTGCTGGAGGGCTGACTATGTCGGATGCACATAGTACACTCCCTCTACATGGTTAAGCACAGGTAGTGTCATGTTTGGCATCCCTTTTACTGTATGTGCGAGTCAGAGAGAGGTGTCATTCCCTGAGTTCCTACCATGTCAGTGTATGTGCTATGCGTTGCCTCTTTCAAAAGCCTGGGCATACTGGGCATGCCTCCTTCTGCCTACAGGGGCAGGCTCAGGTTGTTCCTTCTCCAAGTCAGTCTGTGCCTGTGCTGGCCTTGGCAATGGTGGGGGGCTATATGGCCCTGCCCCATGCTGTTCCTGCTGCAGCTGTTTCTGCAGGATCATATTGTGTAGCATGGTACATACACTGAAAATTTGGGTACATGTAGCTGGAGAGTACTGCAAGGCTCCACCGGATATGTCCAGGCACTGGAACCGTGACTTCAGCATCCCAAACACATGCTCTATTATGATTCTGGTTTGTGCGTGCGCCTCATTATGGAGTTCCTGTTCGGGTGTGTGTGCATTTCTGATGGGTGTCATCAGCCATGGTTCCAATGTGTAACTAGCATCCCACACTAAGTGGCCATATGGGATGTCCCCACTGGCAAATCTATGGTACAGCTGCATCATATGCCAAATGGAGTCATGATAGCTTCCAGGGCTGCCAGTACACACATTCATTATAATGCCCTGGGCATCGCACATGACCTGGCAGTTGATAGAGGGGAAGCCCTTGCGGTTTATGTGGAGCCTACCCCGCTCACCAGGTGGTGCTTTGATGTGTATGTGTGTGCAGTCTATAGCACCCACTACCTCAGGGTATTCTGCTATTTGGTGGAAGAGACGCATATTGCTGGTCAATGCCTCATGGGTGTTGTGGAAATATATGTGCTCACCGGCATGTGCTGACATGGCATCCAGGTAATGGTGGAGTACCTTGGATGATGATGCCTGTGAGAGACCCATGATATCCCCAGTTGGCATTTGGAAGGTACCTGTGGCTAGTATTCTTAAGCCTACACATACCTCGGTATCCACTAGGATGGGTTCCTCTCTGTTGGTTCTGTGTGTGAGGCATGGCTGGCACAGCTCAACAGTTTGCTGTAGGAGGTCCCTGTCCACCCTATAGCGCTCCACTATCTCCAGCTCATGTAGCCCCTGGTAGGTTACCCTGGTTCTGTACACTCTTCTCCTTCTCCTCACTGAGGGTTGGTCATCAGCATTCTCATCCTCACTACCCTCAGCCTCTTCCAGATATTGATTTATGAGAGTGAAAGCAGCCCCTATCATTTTGTTGCTTTTGTTAGGTAAAATTTCCCCATTTGTGTACACCGGTGGTGTACAGTTTGTGGGAAAAACCAGAGTGAAAGGTGTTTGCATAGTTTATAGTAGTGTGCTGGTCGGGCTGCTGTCTGTGTAATTGGCTGATTCTGATACATTTCACCTGCCAGCTATGCTAGTTCTCCTTAACTATCTTCCTACTGCTGTTTTCCCTTCCCATTGCCTTCCTGTTTAAGCCCGGAGGTACTGCGCACATACCCAGTGCTCAGATGTGAATGGAGCTGCTATTTCCTGGTTTATTTATTTATTTATTTATTTATATATTTATTTGTGTTTAAAACCCAATGCATGGCGCGCGCACCCGTTTAGGCAATATAAACACTGCTAGGCAGACACAGACACACCTCCTTCCATAGCTGTGCTTAGCTAAGGGCACACATAGGCCACAGAGCTCCAATAAGCTTACAGCATGCATGACACACCCCCTTATGAAGTCATCCAGCTCTTAGGCTTACACCATGGTATTACTGCACCTACAGGGTTGGGTGCAAGCTAGCACTAAGGAGACATCTGTGATTCAGTATCATTCCCCTCACTTGCATAGAATTGACTGCTAATGCATGGTTATAAAACTGACACTCAGCCTTCCCCCTTAGCAACCACTATTCCATGATCTTGTTGTGTTATGCATGCCATTGACTATTATGGCAAAATGATGATTTTGGTTTAAAAGTTCATTTCCAGCTCTTTTTATTATTATTGGGCCGATCCCGTTTGTGCACCGCTGCCCTACACTTAAACAGATGAAATTGGCCAAAAAAAAGTTATTTTTTATCATTTTGAAACTCGTTTTTATGCCTATGGCCATATATTTGGCCTTTGGCATGCCTAACCCTCATAATACATGCTTTTTTACGAGCTGTCATGCCTCTGTTTTGTAGTTTGCAGAAATGTATTCAGCTACTGGCTGAATACATTTTTGCAGTTTACACTATGCCTGCACGGATGCCTGCCTGCTTCCTGGATCACTACTTCACCTCATTTGCATGCTTTTCACCAGCAAATTAGGTAATTAGCATACAGGGGCTGTGTCTGTGCAGGAATAGTGCAGGAGCGCTCGTGCACGTCCCGGGAGCTCATTCCTGGATCGCACGTCAGTCATATTGCCTGCAGCAGCTCTTGCACTATTCCTCCACGCTGTGCAGAGCTTGCTGAATCCTGGGGGGTGAATATTTAGAGAGAAAAATAAATATAAATGAGTTGAATGAGATCTTGAAAGATATTAACGTTAATTCAGCTACAGGTTTGGATGGAACTGAATATAGTATGTATAAAGAAATGTATGTCTGGCAAAAATGGTGTTTATAGACATAATGAATGAGCGGCTAGAAAGAGGAATTGAGTATAAAGAAATTTGCACAGGTGTGATAAAATTTATGTTAAATAAAGGAGATAAAGATGAAATAAAAAAACTGGAGACCAATTATACTGAATAACACAGATTATAACATTTTTATGAGAATAGTAACTAAAAGACTACAATGTAAAAAAGAAAGATTATATAATAAGATTTCTTGTGGGAAAAAAGGAAACGGGAGTCAAGACCTATTGTAGATAATAAGGGAAGTAATTGATGATATTATGAATAAAAAAGTGGAAACAAAAATCGTGACAGGCAATGTCAGTAAGGCATATAATACTATTCAGTATAAAGCATTATGGGGAACTTTACAAGCATACAACATAAGTGAAAAAATATTACAAGTAATTAAATCAATATATGAAAAGAATTATGTGAAATTGAAAATAAACGGTTGGATTGTGAAAGATTTGAAAATAAAGTGTGGTATAAAACAAGGCTGTCCTGCAAAGCAGTATGATCTTTGCTGTAATCATGAACACAGTAGTAATGGAGACTAATAAAATGTCAAGTAAGGGAGGATAGTTATTTATTTACCAGGAAAGTCCAACTTGGAACAAAGCCAGTTTTCAGTGGAGGCCCGGGGAGAGCCACTCCAGACGCATGTCTTTGACATATGGGAGGAAGCCCACACAAATTCAGGAAGAACATGCAGACTCCACACAGAGGGCACTCCAGCCAAGAATCAAACTGGTGAACTTCTTGCTGTGAGGCAATAATGCTACCACTGCACCACTGCACTGTTCCAGATATAGAATGATGAAAGAGATACAGTTACCAATAATGTATTCTTACACTGGTGATATTGTAGTAATAGCAAAAAATAAAGTCTGGCTGGAAAAAAATAATGAAAAATTGAGTACACAGTTGAAGAAAATTGGTTTAAGCATAAATAAAGTGAAAAGCAAAGGATTTGGGTATGACGGTATTATAGGAGGTGTGGAATATATTGAAAGAATATAGATATTTTAGGAATACTATTTGGAAGGACAGAATACAGACATGAACAATGAGATAAAGTCATTAAAAGAATCAAAGACATGATCACATTCTGGAAGGCATTCAGGTTTTCATACAAAAAGAAACCACATTTAATAAATACCATAATAATAGATAAAATAGCTTATATAGCAAATGTTTATATGATACCAATGAAATATGAAAAATAAATCATGCAGACAATTTTTTCATTTATTTGGGGGACTTTTGTATATGAAAGATGAACAAGGGGGATCGTGGCTAATAAATCAGATTGTGCATGTAACCTTTTTAAGTAGGTATAAAGTACTAAAAGGAATAATGAAAAATAAAGATTTAACAGAAACGTATTGTAAATATAGAGAAATTTGGGAAGAAATAGAAATGAAAAAAAGAAGTAAAAGTGATATTAATGAAGAAATGAAAGAATTTTACAGTTAAATTGTATTGTAGAAATTGAAAAAGAATGTGATAGAAAAGAACAGAAAAGAATGGTACGTTAACATTATGATATCCTTTTATTTGGTGGATCCATGGAAAACGTTAGAGATAGAGAGGAAGAAAGCAATAATGATGAGATACCGAAATTATAAAAGAATTAAAGAATGCAATGATTTTTTGTGGAGGTTGTCCATAGGAAAATTACCAGTGGGGGCAAATATGCTATACAAAAGAAAACAGGATAAAATATGTAATAAATGTAAAGAAGTGGAAACTACAGAACATGTTTTTCTAATGTGAGAGAATTCACAAACTGTAGAAAGAAGTATGTAAACATCATTTGATTAAAAGTTATTTACATTTTGAAATGTTAAACATGGTCATGATAGAGTATAGGTTTTATGGGACAAAATCCCAGAGTAAAGCTAAGAAAATGGTCAGAATCATATTCTATGTAACATGGACTATATGGAATGGCAGACTCCCTGAAATCAGATACAACGGAAAATGGACATTGACAAAAATACTGGAACAAATATGGTTTTGGTTGTGGGTAAAAATTTGAATTTTAGATATATATATACATATATATATATATATATATATATATATATATATATATATATATATATATATATATATATATATATGTGTGTGTGTGTGTGTGTGTGTGTGTGTGTACACAAATATAACCCCCTAACTTTTTAATAGGCTCCATGGGACCTTTTACATCCAGCTGAGCTACCACCAAAGTTGCAGACTACAAATCTGACTTCAAACCAGTGATAAGTGGAGTACCACAGGGTTCAGTTCTGGGACCTCTCCTGTTTGGTATTTACTTCTCTGAAGTACAGGCTAACACAGAAGGCCTCTGGCTACTCAATTTCACAGATGACTGCAAACTAGGAGCCATAGTCGAGTCCCCAAATGATGTGGACATCCTACAGAAGGGCCTCACTGAGACAGATGCCTGGTGTCAGAGGCATGGCCTCAAGCTCAATGCCAAAAAGTGCATTGTCATCCCCTTTGGTAAAAACTCTGTACCCATGAACTACCACATAAATGGCAGTCTACATAAAGCTGAATGTGTGATAAGAGACCTTGGGACCCAGGTGGACAGTAGTCTCTCCTTTGATAATCACATCGCCATAGTAGTCAGGAAATCGTTCCATGTGGCACACCTCATCATGAAAGGGTTCTCATCCAGGAAAAAAGAGGTCATTGTTCCCCTCTACTCAGCACTCATTAGACCCATTATAGAGTACAATGCCCCTTTTGGAATGTACCTCACAAGACATCTCCAGCAGCTGGAAAGGTTACAGAAGCACTTCACAAAGAGGATTACTGGCCTCAAACAGATGCCCTACACTGACCGTCTTAAAAAACTCCAACTTTACTCTGTAGCATATCACCTACTCTGAGGAGATATCTGCCTAACATATTAAGCTAAGTTAAACCCAGAGCTGTTGGACATGCTACACCTAAAGAAATCCCAATTCCTCCAAGCAACATGCTCTAAAGACCTAAACCTTGTCACTACAATAAACAGGACATGCTGGAGGGATAGAGTCCTGCCCCAGAGACTTCCTATACTCTGGAACAAGCTACCCATATATGTCAATCAAAATTCCTCATTAGCACTCTTCAAGAACAATCTTGATGAGTGGATGGGAAATAGGAAATACATCCCGGGGATCACTTCTGTGGCTCTACTCGACAGGGGCACAGGAAATTTACTTTCTTCGGTGGCATAAGCCAGGAAACCTTGTTGGCTAGGCTTACTTAGGCCCTTGGGTCGATAACCTAGTGCCTACCTATGAACTCAGGTAGATGGAACCTCTGTTTAATGTCTCATCTGAAGGAAGATACTCTCAAGAGTATAGCAACCCCCCAAGCTATACTGCAGTGCCAACAATTGATTTAACTGGTGTGGGAAAAGAACCCATAGCCTTCTACACCAAAGGTGAATGCACTACCTGTTGTGCCATTGACAGTAGTATAAAATTAGAAAGGAGAAAAGAAAGAGAAAGAAAGCTATCCATAGATGCTATTACCATGAGTTATTTGCTAAGCATCTCCCGCTCATGCCAGTAAAATACGTCAGGTTTTGGCCTTGTTGCTGGCTCTTTATGGAGATGCATACATACATGTGGGTATATCTACAAGTAAATGACATCAAATTTCTCAGAGCATCAAGTGTCTGAATCAAAGGATGCCAAGGAACAAAATGTCAATCATCATTTTCCATGGGAAATCATTGCCCATGTGATTTGTAGGTGTGTGTCAGCAGTGAGTCCTTTGATCTGGGAAACGTCTCCATTCTTCTTCATGTTTGTGCAACCACAGAGCTCGTATATGCAATTTCATGGGTGCTGTGGGCTAACCCCCACCCTTGAAAAACATGTGCAGTTTGAAATTTCACCCTTCTGGTATTTCTTGCATTTGAGTTTGGCATTCTGGATCCTCTACATCTTATAATTTGAGGTTTTGTAGGGGAATCCCATATATGCATCTTGACACATACTTACTCATATAGTACTACTTATCTTTTGGGTCGTATAATCTCTGAACTTGAGATATAAGTCAAATTTCTCCTGTTTTAAAAAGCTCCGTACTTCCTCCTTCTCTTACTTCAACCCAGATAGGTGTATTTGCTATTGCCTCTGATAAATGTTTGACAAATTAGCAGACAGGGTTAAACCTATAAGCTGGTAAGTGTCATTCTGGGTTTGTCAACCCAAATCTCCACTTGCAAACTATGTGGCTACAAGCAAACAATTAATTAAGCCAACATTTTCATGTCACCACCTTAAAATAAGCACTTTTGGCTAGTTGGCTTATCTAATTAGAAATTAAATAAAAAAATAAATAAATAAAAATAAACCATAGTTATTTGTACATGCCATTGCACTTTTGCATAGGAAAGTCTCACTTGTAAGCATCATGTTCCATTTGTTCACATAAATAAATGCACAGTTGTTTAGAAGATATAAAACAGAATTAATGATATTACTTGTTATAACATGCTAAAATAATGTTAGCCATGCAACATACTTAAATGCATGTAAGAGCAAAACATAAAAACTAGGTTAAAAATGATATTTTGCTGTATGTTATACTTTTGTTTATATCATTACAAGCTGCCAACACTTTTTATTTCTGCTAGGTATATATGCATAACTTTTTTTAAACAGGAAACACATTTATTAAATGATCATGTATGACATAGGCTGTGATGCCCCTGCACTGGCCCAGTAATCAAGGAGCCTCAATCCTCACCAGTGAGGGACATACACATTGGGAAGATGACAAGTACACACACAGTAAAGTACAATTTCCCTTAAGAGCACACATAGATCATTCAGTCTGGGACTGGTTTCTGCCTCTTTCTCCAGATCCCCAATAAGACTACCCACTGGCACAAATATAGGGTTAAGATCTCAGCAGAGTGGTCAAACCAAAACCTCTGGTACCCTCTCTGCCCAACCAGTGCTTAGTGTCCCTGCCCAAGTAGCTGACACACACACACACACACACACACACACACACACACACACACACACACACACACACACACACTTTAAGATTTGATATATTTACAAATACACAGACACTCCTGCGGAAGGCTGGCACAGGTTTATTAGCTATGCTCCCTTCTGCCCAGACTTTAAGGTAGTTATCACTGCCACCAACCACTACTTATCAGCTACTTAAGGCCCCTACAAAGGGTGACCAATCCTATTGTGTTATGTTACTATTATCCAAATGGTAAGTGTGACCAAGACTTTCAGGGCTATTTAGGAGTGGCCTGCACAATGTCTCCAAATACATATGCAAGTACTCTAAGAGGTTAAATATCTCTAAACAAACCAGCCACAATTAAACAGTTTAAATATATTTAATAATAAATAATAAAAGAACAAGAAAATACTCAACACATTAACTGCAAAGTTCAGAATCATAGGAAATATTTTAAAACAACATTGCAGGACAGTCTCAAATAAATACAGAAAACATCTAAACTAATCTTTACTATATTCATATCTATATGTAAAAGATACTATGCACTAAATAACTAACTTACAGAGCAAGGCAAATGTAGTGCTGATGATGAGTGGATGTTATCAGCTCCAAAGACAATAACAAAATGCCAGTCTCTCTCTCTCTCAGAGTTCTTAAATCAATATCACATTTTACTGCTGGGTGAGCCTGGATGACATCACTTTTTGGCACCTGCCTTCAGTTCCTAGGCTAACAGAAACTTCACAAAATTTAACATTTCTCTGTGAAAAATACATATCTCACAGATGTTTGCTCAGAACTGAAAGTTGTAAAAATTAAACACTTTTACATTTGAAACCTAGTAATTATTTCTGTTTCAAGACAATGGGAAAACCTCTAGCTCTAGACATTGTGTCTGCTTGCTGCACTAAAACTGAGATGACACAATCATAAATACTTTACTTATTAGTTTTGCAAGTTAACTCTGTATGTTCTATCTTCTACTATTAAAACATACATTTGCACAGGTATATAGTTTATATACATTTCTGTTATTTTCCAGTACGGTATACTGTGGTTACATTTTAGCTAAGTACTTTACACACACTTCTGCACCAGTAATTTAATATATACATAACATATAGTTCTCTTACATTTGTAAGACAAGCATATGAATCATATTAATTTTCACAAATGACATATGATTATTTACAAAATTCCAGATAGCTGGGCTGGCAGTGTCACATAAGCAATCATAAATTTATATAAATGAAAACAAATTATATTGTCATAATTTTAGTTGCAAATTATATACATCACACACCATACTGACATCATTTTTAGTTGCAAACATTGTACATCACTTATATTCTATCCTTCCATTGTCAGTCAAACATTACATAGCTCATTCACATCTTGCCTTCTTTTAAACCTCATTCCTCTTCTGCATGTATTGTTCCCACAACTCCTATTTTTTCTATATAATTTGCTCGTACTCCTTTCTAAAGATTCCAGTTCCAGTTGTTTTATCTCTGTTACTATATTCACTACTTCTAGTACAGTTGGTTTAGAATTTGATTTCCATTTTCTAGTAATTGTTTTTTTGGGAGCCACCATAATTACACTCAGTAAGGCCTTACTGTGTCTAGGCAATTCTGATTCTGTATCATAGCTCAAAACAATAATTTCCTTATTATTTCCTTAGTTTCACCAATTTTTTCACCCAGTATCTCTGACAGAGTAGTCTGCAGGGAATCTTTAAAGTCTGCCAACTCACTTAAATTCCAGAAAATATGTTCCCAATTATCTCTTTATTCCCCATCACACCTCGAACATTTGTGTCAACCTAAGGAAAAATGTTTTTGGGAGTCTACTTGGGGTATAAAAATACCTATGTAAACATTTCCAAGCAAAGATCATAAATCTTCTAGACTTGGTTGCATATTTGGGAGACATACATATATTCCACCATTGTTTCTTTGTGAACTGCTTTTCCAATCCTTCTTTCCAATCCTTTCTAACCTCCTCTGATTGATTCTTATAGTTATCATGCACTATTTTGTGTGCTCTATTTTGAATTCTACTAATAACTCTACCAGTGCTGTTCTTTTGCTTAGGATCCCCCTATTTCTTTCTCTTTGATTATGCTCTGATATCAATCCTTGATAGGATAGGCAATCTCTAGTCTGCATTCCAAATAAATTCTAGGCCTCTCTCCGTTCTTTTACCTCTCCTTCTCTTATTATTTGCTCCCACTATCTTGGTTCTTTTGCCAGTTTTCTCCAATAAATTCCAGCTCAGCCTTGCCTATTGTTTGCATCCCTAATTCTAGTCACCCCTCTCAGCAGAATCTCCTTTCTCTATTCCCTTGTTGGCTTAGTTCTTAGAATACTTTCTTCTACTTTACGCACATAATATCTGTATGGTTATTGTTATTTTTCATATTGATCTGCATTCAAATCCCCAGTCTATCCTTGTTTCTTGAGCTTCCCCCTTGTTCTATCATCATCCCTTTCCACTTGAATTATAGGTGTCTGCCTGTGCTATGTATAGGAGCCTTAACTGTGTAACTCTGAAATACTCCTTCAAATCAGGTAATCCCAAACCATTTTGTTCTATTGGAAGAAACATCTTCCCCTCCCAATTAAAATCCTTCAACTCTTTATGAACTGCTATCCACAACTTCTCCTCTGGTTGATAAAAATATGCGTGACCTGTGTATAAAACTAAAGGGACCAAAACATTTTAACTACTTGTATTTTGCTATCCTTATCCATATAACAGAGCTTCCAGTTTCTCAGTTTTTATATTGGCTTTTGTTTAGTTTCTTCCACATATCCATAGTGGCCACACCAGAATCCTTTTAGTTTTTAATCCATACTTTATTTTATCATGTCCCCATAAATATGGGTATTGCTGAACCAATTTGTGTGTGGGTACATAATTTACAGTTACTGGCTTTGTTTTAGCTTCATTAATATTGTATCCTGAAAAGATTTAAAACTGCCTCAAAATGTTCCACATCACTGGTTTTATCAGGTATAAAATAAAGTCACCTGCAAATAGAGCCAGCTTTTATTGACTACCAGACCAATTATATCCTTGAATTTTTAAGTCCATTATTTTTCTTTGCCAATGGTCCTAATTATAATGCAAATAATAAAGGGGAAAGAGGGCATCTTTGCTTGGTTCTTCTACTCAAACAGAAATTACCAGAGAAAAACCCACCCACTTTAATCTTTGCCTCCAATCCCTTGTATACATCCTCCTTATCTACCTTGTAATTATATCAGGAAATGCAAATGCTTCCATTGCCCTGCTCATAAACTCCCAGCTTAGTCTGTCAAATGGTTTCTCTGCATCAAGACCACCAACTACAGTGGTATGTTCTTACATTCTGCCTCCTTCTGGATCATCAGTGTTCTGTTAATGTTGCCAAATGTTTTTCTCCACTACACAAAACCACATTGATCCATATCTATCAATTCTGGCATCACAACATACACAAAAAATGAATGTATATTCAGAACTGGAAGCAAAAAAATAATAAATAACAAAAACAACCAGCAAACGCAGCTGCCCAACATTCTAAGGAATCTTTGTTCACTTTGGTGGATATAACAAACAACCCCACCACTCGAATAAAGCAGAATTCTCCATTTAATCACAAAATAAAATACTTATACACTCAAATAAAAAGCATTCAATGTTTAAGTTATTTCATCTATTAATAGAGACATCATTAGAGCAAAGAAATGCCAACAGTGTGCTCAGTTATAAAGAATCCACTCATTAAAACACATATAAGAACACCAGTCAACAGGTAACAGCCTCATACTTGGAAACAGATTGCTTTAAAAAACTATGTACCCTAAAAAAACTTCACATGGAAAATGTGAAGTAAACAGTGTTAAAAAAGCTATCTTGTATGACTGTAATAAATATGATAGGACTACTACAAGTAAAAATATAAATAATAAAGAATACATGAAAATGCATGAAAAATAAAACCTCATACACTACTAGCCCTCAATTTTAGTTCACTGCTAATAGAAACTGATTCATTTAAACCAGGAGTGCTAGTCGCCTTCACTCTAAGTTGCTGTAACATTTCCTTGTGGTACAATTTATTATGCCAGTCACCTGCGAATGTGGAACACTAAATTTGTTCCAAGACCAAAAATATAAATCTTTTAAAACTAAGGCAAACATTAAAGTGTTTTCCCAGAGCACTCTTACAATCATTCCGTTGTATACTAGAATTGTGTTGGTAAATATGTCTATAAAGAGCATTTTGTGTCTTTCCCACATAGTACACAGGACAAGATTCATGGGTCATAAGTATACTACCCTTTACGACCCACAGTTCATCTTTCAAACAGTTCACTATTATTGAACTTAATTGGAAAACTACGCTTATACCCAGTATTAATAAAACTGCACTGTGGACAGTGACCACATTTCCTTGTCACACCAATACCAGATTTGTAGCTACTCAATTTTTCCAAAAGTGTTTTAAAATTTGGCCTGTTTTTATAAGTAAATGTAGGTCAGCCTGAAAACAATTCTTTCAAATCAGAATCACCTTGTAACAGTGCCCAATTCTTGCAAATAATATTTTCAGTTTTTTGACGTTCTCGGTATAATGCAAAACCATCCTATTCAAATTATGGCCACCTATGTTGTTCTTTATTTTCTCCACTTGGTTCAAACCACATTTGATAATAGGTGCAAATTTGTTATGCCTCCCAGCCCAAACTTATTGCTTTATATTGTTAACCAAGGTGCGTGGATATCCATGGTCTATAAATATAGGCCCCAGTCTGTCAAAGTGCTCAATACATATTGTATCCATGGAAATTAACCATGATATCCTGATGTGCAGGCTCTTGACTATGCCCCTTTTTTGATGGAAGGGGTGACAACTCGTTAAATGCAAAAATGTATTACAGAAGGTTGGCTTCCTATATACTTCTGTAATAAAATTGTCATTCGGCTCCTTCCTAAGAGTGACGAACAAAGAATTTACTATGTCACTATTCTTTGAGAACTTAAAGTCAAGAAATGAAGTACTGTCCTGCACATTAGCTGTGAAAGGCACAAACTCCTCCTCAGACCCTGTCCATATTATAAGAAGGTAATCAAGGAACCTGAAATAAGCAATACATTTTACAAACAGGAGGAGTTTAAACAGGATATCAATCTCCCATTTTAGCATTGGCAAATTTGGGGGCACATGATTCCCCCATTGCTATTCCAAGGGTTGGTCTATACAACTCCCCATCAAATCTTATAAAATTATTGCTTAATGTCAGGACCATGTATTTGATCACTAATTCATTGTCAACTGGTGATAACCCACCAAATTTAACAATGTCCTCAAACCAGATTAGTCCAACATCCTGAGGAATCATGGAAAATAAGAAATAAACTATGATGTTCAGGGCCAATAGAAAGTCCAGAAAAGTTATAAATGTTGCAATCATAAAAATTAGTTTTAACCACATCACCAGTTATCAGCAATTCCCTCTTGATGACCTCATCACTCCAAGGATGTGAGTTTACCATTGTCATTTTCATTGGGATTTCTTCCTCTGTAAATTCCTTTTCCTGTAACTGGACTAACTGTATTGATTGTTTTCCTGCTGGGAGAAACTTGTGTTCCTCTTCTTGGCTAATCTCTCTGACCTTCTCACTAGTCCCACTTCTAAAGGGACACTGGGGTCTTCTCCATCATCTGTGTAGTTTGCTCAATCTACTCCTTGATGAATTCATCACCACTCCCCAGGGGGTTGGGATATACACATTTGTTATGATAGTCTCAGTTGCCCCAAATTAATTTCTTCTCCTTCATTTCTTCACCTTGATAAGCTTATGCTTAAAAAACTCCAGGTCACTAGTGACAGATTACACTAGTTTATTAATGTCTTGTTTATACCTGATCATACGCCTCTCATTTTCTCTTATTAACAATTTGATCAGTTCAAGACCTGTCCAGTCAAAAAGTTCCAATAACTCCCTATGAAAGGGTGAATTCAACTCTATACACTGGGGAAACTTCCATATGCAGAGACCTTTTGAGACATGCTGACTCTGCAAACTTTCACCCAGAAATTAGTTATCAAGTTGAAGAGACTTGTACTTATACAACTTCTTATCCAAAATAGAAATTTTCTCTGTTAAATTCAAAAATTGCCCATTCACTCCTTGTCTATATCACTTGACTTGCTTAAATTCCACATACTCAAGCCAGGAATACAAATGAATGATAGAAGAGTAGTCACAGCTAGGGCTGTGGGTGCATCAATAAACCATACTATAATAACGTAGGTGGCCTTAATTTGAATAGGAATGCTTTTGCATTATACTGTGAATGTCAAAGAAATTGAAAATATTATTTGCAAGAATTGAGCACTGTTGCAAGTTGATTCTGATTTGAAAGAATTGTTTTCAGCAGACCGATGTTTATTTATAAAAACAGGACAAGTTTTAAAGCGCTTTTGTAAAAATTGAGTAGCCACAAATCTGATATTGGTGTGACTAGGAAGTGAGGTCACTGTCTAAAGTGCAGTTTTATTAATACAGGGTATAAGGGTAGTTTGCCAATTAAGTTCAATAATAGCGAAGTGTTTAAAAGATGGAACTGTGGGTCACAAAGGGTGGTATACCTTGCGACCTGTGAATCTTCTCCTGCAAAAAATGCTCGTTATAGACATATTTACCAACAGAATTATAGTTTACAGCGGAATGATTGTAAGAGCCCTGGGGGTGCATTAATCACACATTAACACACACCCCGTCGGGCATTATTGCTTAATTATAAGGACACTTGCTAAAAGAATGAGTTTATGGCAATGGTTTATACACTAAACAAAGCAAGAGCAAAAGAAAGGTTGCCAATGTTATCTTTTTTAGCATTGAATTATTTTTTGTTTACTTATGTGGGCAATGTGTTTAGTCTAAATTCGGAATCCCTGCATCTGCAGAATGGAAAATAAAATCTATAATAACCAAGCATACATTGGCGGTGGTGGCTTCAGTTTGTCTTTATTAGTTAGATATTTAATAAAATAATGTTTTGCTGGACAATGCAATATTATCCTTAGTAGTTATACATTTAATGGAATAATGTTTGCTGATCAGTATTTGTATAGTGTAAAGGTAAACAATCAATGTATGATATTTGGGAAAGCAGGTAGAAATCTCAAGTCTATCTTTGCATTATAAGCCTATAGGATGCATATTTAGGAGTATAGCCTACAGGATGCATATTTAGGACTATATTGTAAAAATTACTATAAATTAAAAATAAAAAGGTAAGCTAGAAGGCAAGGTTCAAAGATGCATGTGTGTGTGTATATATATATATATATATACATATACACACACACACACACACACACACACACATATATATATATATATATATATATATATATATATATATATATATATTTTTTTTTTTTTTTTTTTAACTTAAGGAATTATTTGAATGGATAGCTCTAAGACTCAGAAAAAATGCTGCAAAATAATGTATTATAATTACTGTGGAGTGGATAAACATCACGTGAATATGACATGTAATGTATATATATAGGAGTTACCCACACTTGCACAATACATCAGTGCTGTTGAATAAAACTAATGGAGAAAAAAGAATCTCTGTCTGTTGCCTTATTTATATTTTTATTTATTTATTTATTTTCATAGGAGTAGCAATGGAGAAAGAGAATTTCCATTGCAGCTATGAGACAAAAGTTTTGGACACTTGACAGGTACAAGCATCTTCTGAGATTTATGGAGGGACGGTGCAAAAAAGATGGAAAATCAGGTATTTTTCTGCCCTTTTATTTTTCAGAACGTACCTGAGTTTTTTTTTTTTTTGCACTGTCCCTCGATAGCATTTTCCAATAGAAGAATCAGACTGCTAAATGGTACTTAGCACCCTGACTTTTTTCTACTGATATATGTTCAATTTACAATTTGCATACTGATTAGTTTGACCAATCAGTGTGTATGTTTTTTGAAAAGTAACGAGCTATCACTGTTCAATTCAGTTAGTACAATGTGGATCAAAAAATTGACCAAAAAGAGTGAGCTAAGATTACAAGTTAGATCATTAGCAAAAAAAAAAAAAATGCTGATAAAAAAAAAATAATAATTAATCTAGAAACTTGTAGAATATAGTATTTCATGCAAACATAATTTTGATGCATCGGGGACCAGAAGTCATAGAAAAGAGAACTGAGAGTACATTGTCATATTTATGGCACCAATTATTTATTTATTTTATTTTATTCTATTCTGTTTGTGTTTAACTCAATCCGTGGTGGTGGTGCTGCGGTAGCGTTGTCGCCTCACAGTAAGACGCTGACCGGTTCGACTCTCAGCTAGAGCGTCTTCTGCGTGGAAACATGCGTGAATGGGCGCACCTTCGTTGAAGGTTGTTCATTAGGGCTGGCAACTCAGCATGTAAAAATCAACTGCCAATCATTAGCGGACCAGATTTCCGCTGTGGCGACCCCTAACCGGGAAAAGCCGAAAGACACAACAACAACATATTTGTCTGACTCAATTTAGTCAAAAACTGCTTTTCAGTGGAAGCCGGGAAAGAAAGGTTCCAACATATTTTAAGCACTATTAAAAAAGCATTCAGTAATATACATTAACAACTACACATTCATTTGCTAATATTACATTCATATGAAATAATGAACACTATTACAGTTTAAAGATACTTATGCATTAGTCGGTGTTCAACACTGAGCATTTGAAGAGGTATATTAGTGGGGTTTGTCAAACAGATAATAGATCATGTGTTTAGTGCTTAGAAATTCAATGAAAGGCTGGTGAGGCAAAAAAACTAAGTAGGGCAGAAAACATTAATATTGTAGCTAAGAAGAAGGCTGTAAAGCAGGTACATAGATAATTTTATATATACATACACACTCTTACATACACATACATACGTGGTTAGTAGGATTTCCAAGTTACAGAAAGTTGTCAGCATGCAGGGATGCAGGAGGGGAAAGTAAGATATCTAGTGTATTTATCTAAATGGATTATGTTGTAGCCCAGCATGGCAATTTTTTTCTTGGCAGAGCCAGGTTTCTGTGGAAACTAAGATGTCTGCAGTGTGTAGTGCTATCCATGCATGCACTTCAGGGACTTTGTTATAAATACTTTGTAAGTTGATGTGGTATATATATATGTATATATATATATATATATATATATATATATATATATATATATAGCTGCATTTGGCTTGGAATTGAGTGGATATTACCACTAAGTTTTACAGTTATGGAGGTGTGATGGTACTATGTGAGTCATTTTTGCTTGATTTTATGTTCTGTACCCATGCTGTGTGCAAATGGCTGTTGCTTTGGATAATTGTCCTGATACAGAGGGGGTGTGATTGGGAGATAAGGGTCAGAAGTATTTTGTTTTGGAGGACACAGTTTGATTTTTGTTGGAATTGTGAGGGTAATGAAAGCTGGTAGGAAGTAGGAGAAGAAGTGCTAGTAAAAGGAATTGTAGTTGAAACGTGTTTCTGAAATGTAAGAAATAAGAGGGTTTGAAGCCTAGAGCATGAGGATGTTTATTTGGGAAACATAGATAAAAGATTGTATTTAGTCTGTAGGCTTACATGTGATTTTGAGATGTGTGGGTGTTTAAGTGTAGCAGTGAGGAGAATATGCATATAAATGAGAACTGATTTATGTGGTGAGGAGTCTGCTGACAGTGTCGAACAGGTATAAGTAATGAAGAATAGTAAAGCAAAAGGTACTGATTTAATTGCTTATGGATATAGAGAGATTACCTGTAGACAGGTGTAAGCAGTATTGTGAGAGAGGGGAAGGCTGAGAGATATAGACGAAGAGATGAGAGATAAATATTAATCTAATTGAAGTACATAAGAGAAGATTGTAGTGACGAATGGAAGAAGAGTTTTGCTCATGACTGACTTAGAGGTACTGTTTGGGAAGGGACTGAGTAGGAGTGTATATAGTACAAAGCAGTATCGGAGGGAGAAAGGCTGTTGGGATTGATGTTAAATGTTACATGGAAGTACAGAATAGGTGAGAGAAATACGAGTGTTTCTATGATAGCTCTAAAGTTGTTTAGGGAGATATAGGGAGAGGTTGTCATGAGTAACGACTGCATGTGAGAAGTGTAATGATAGAGTAAGGTGGGGTGAGTTAGAAATGGGGATAAGGCAGGGAAGTAAAGCAAAGCCAAACATAGTGAAGCTGAGTGTAGCAGGCTTCCCACCTTCAGGCCATTTATTACAGAAAGCAGTCAGTTTATAATTGGTGCTCAACCATTAGTAAAGAAACACAAAGAAGAACAGGTTTTCCCTGTAGCTATACAGAGATAATTATGATATTTAAGTCTGGAAAGTAGTTTTTATTAAAATGTCTTTTGTAGATAATAGTCTCTAAGTTGGTTGTCCTTTCAGCCTTGCTTGGCTCCTAAATATGACTCATTAGCCTGTCAATTTAAAACAAAAATGTGGAACACAGTAGACGGACATGTAAAAGTTGAAACATTTAGAAAGTATGTCCAGCAGATCAAGTACCTCAGCAGCTTCATCTTCCAGTGGTTGTGTGGCGGTGGTGAAGTAAAGTTTACATAGTACAAGACTGTCAATAGTCCCATAAACCTGGGTTCTAAGCCCATCTTGGGATGTTTGACATATTCTAATCAGTGGATTGGGGAGTGTTTGTAGCACATTTATGCTTTACATTTGGGGTTCGGGTTGGCATAATGGTTAAGGTGTTTATCTCATAGACAAGAGGTGCAGGGCTTGATTCTCACTAAGGGACATTGGCTTGGCTTAAAATGGCACAGAAGGGCATCAAGCCTAATACTGACCTATGAACCTATGAACTCCTCTAGTATGGCACACAACCTGACAGAGGACATCATTCTCATACACACACACTGACACATGGCCATATACAAAGGGAAATTCAAAGATTGTATCCCCATATTCCCTTCAAAATGTATCTTCCTATTTAGAGAATGAAACGTCTTCACATCTTTATCAGAGTAAGAAATATCAAAGATGCTCTTCTCATCGGATTTTGCAGGTACCAAGACTGCCTTCTCAGCATCAGAATAACAGTCATAAAACATCCTCAAAACACCTTAGAGATGTTATAATGCATGCTAATGCAGTAAATCCTTTAGATCAGTGATCTGAAAATAGTGACCCATGTTTAAGTCCCATCTAGTGAATAACTAATTTGCAGACCTTTCAAGGTGCTCCAGTTTTTTAGGACTATGGTCCAAAAGTGGTCAATTTATTAATAGTATAGCATGTGAAAGTACAAAATAGTAGATCCATTACACAAAAACATAAGTGAGTTTTACAGTAACACCTAGTTGATTTGAATTCAGTTTGAGGAGCTTGTTTGTCCTCTACCAAACTGCGTAGTCATAGGACGTGCAAACATTAAAAGTAAAGCTAACCCAGTATTACAAGCTCATTGTGATAATGTGGTCATCTGCCTGTCATGTTAAGTGCGTCAGACATTTTCTTCCCTCTTAAAAATGTTATTTAACGTTCATGAAGACAGGCTCAGTACAAAAAGTGGCGGAAGGAAAGATGTGAAGATAGAGCAAGCCCTACCCAAGTGCAATACGATGGTACTTTGTCAAGCATGCTTGTAAAGACCATAGTGATTCAATGTGGAGATGAGGTATTAATGCTTAAGAAGTGGAACAATATTCTGCATATCTGAAGGATATCAGGTTGTCATCCTTCAGAGGTCGAACATTATGGCTATGTTCACTGGAGATATAAATTAGAAGGCAGATTTCTGCTACGATTAGCTCATGTGACAAAACAGGTGGTGCAACATTCTTACTATCTGCTTGTTTTTAACAAATGTTCAGATTTATGTAGCATGTGTCAGTGTAGCAAACAGAATCCTAAAAATCATTTAAGTCTGTATCCATTGATAATTTGCTTGACATTAAGACAAAATTGTCATGCAAAACCATTGAAATATATTGCAAAGTAACACCATGAGGAAATAGTATGTTTTGAATTCCTTTCAGGCGTTAGTAAAAATCAGTGGGTAAATTAAACAAGCCTGAGGAAATATTAAAGATTTACTTTGCTGGCTTGATGTCTTAGTGCCCAAAATATTACATGATTTATTTTTTGGCAGTGCAGAAATGTGTCCACTGTCTATATGTGTGCCTGCTTGTTGTCGGTATTAAATACTTTGTAAGACATACCACCTATTGAAAGAGGAAATGATACTTCATTATCTAACATAAATTATTTATGGATTTCAGGTAGAAGTACATATTTGTACATTCTGCTCCCAAGGGTGCAAGTGCATTCATAGGCAAAGTAAATCTGATATGATTTTTTTTTCTTTATGGAGGCAATGTGACCTGTTAGTAGAGGAGAAAGCTTGTATTTTGTCCCATGTGATTTTGGTTTGAGAACATGGCTTGGAGTTGTTATCATTTCCAGAACAGACTGTGTCATAGCCTCAAAATGCTTTTTCAAAGGAGGAAGAGGGGAGTGAAGAAAAACACCCATTGTGGAGAGTATGAATTAATTCCAAACAGGACCAATATCTTTCCTTTAATTCACACTTTCTCACTGTAAATATTCATTCTTCAGCCTGATTTAAACAGTGCAATTCCAGGAGGTATAAACAAGACATTAATAAACTATGGGGAGAGTGTGTGTAGCACTAGTGACATGGAGTTTTTTTAAGGTGAAAACGAGCTACAATCCCCTCTGAAAATAGGGGATGCAAGAGCACATGGCTCTGATCATGCTTGATCAAGGACTTAAGCATATTTGCATTCACTTGAGCTCATTACTGCTACATATCATTGTAGTCTAATCAATAGGAATAGATTTCTGATCATTCTACCCAATTTTCATAGAAAACTCTAGGTTAGAGCCTTGCTGCATGCAGAACAAGGGCTGAGACTGCCTGTCCAGGATAGGCAGACTACGGAATGGCATGTTATGGTCTTCTGATTTTTTTTTTAATTTCTGATGGCTCAAATGTCTAATATTACACTAGCACATGCAATACAGCAAAGGAAAAAAGTGTCTAAAGAACACCAAATAACAGTATAATCACACAAAACAGTTTCTTTAACAAAATGAACATGCACTTCTGACAAAGAAAGCTTAACTTTCTGTGGCTTCTTTCACAAAAGACTACAGGAAAGTTGGGCTCCTGTTGAAAGAAACAATCATGAAACACCGCATTAGACAGGTCCTTAGCAGAAAGGACTCTAGATCTAAAAAGTGCCTTTCATCTATCCGATTAATGTACCCAAGGACCAGCAGTGTCAAATCAGTTCCCTTTTAACTTCTAGGCAAAAACAATGCATGAAAGGCACCAGACATGTTAATATAACAGGAGATACCCAAAGTGTGGGCACAATATTCACACATAAAACATTTTTTTCACTTAGCACACTAAAGAAAACTAATAGGCAGTTATCTAGTCAAACACAAATTAACAAAAAGAGCAAAAAACCTGTACTCTATCAAACATTAGCAAAATCTCATAAAAACCTCTTAGACACAGAAAACAGATCAGTCTCTCTTCTAAGATATCGCAGAGATCCAAGACATTGGTGTTTACTTACAGTTTGTTAGGCTGGCATATAAAAGCTGAACATGTTCCCTAACAAGTCTGAAGGCAGAATATTATCATTAGCAGCACGTTACAGAAATGCAAGACATTTGGAATGCATACTGTTGTGAAGCCATGGGTAATGAAAAAGGAAGCCATTAAAAGAATGCCAGGCTGAATGCAACAATATACTTTCCTTCATTTATCTTGGTAAAAAGATGTCAAAGATGTCTAGATGTCAAAGTAAAGGAGATGGTCTGAGTCCCCAGACATGATGGCAGTTTCGTCTAATATAACCAACAAGGATTATAGAGCAGCAGAATGTAATGGCTATAAAAACTTTTTAACACACATTGGGGAGTGATTTACAAAGAAACAGATGTAGATATGTTTTGACAAACTGGTGATTGCAATGCTGAGTGGGGGATCTGGTTTATGACATGTTTCCCCTATAAATGGTGATGGTGTCATAAGCACTGAAAACTGTATGATGTAGCAGTTGAAGTTGTTGATAATACTTGTCTTGTGTCTGTGGAATTATCTGTGAGTGTTAACTTTTTAGAGGCAATTTTCTTATAGCAAGCTAGTCATGAAACTTAAATAGCTTTAGTTTAGGGTTTTCTGTATGCAACATATGTATATTGCATTTTCTGTTAATTTTCCATGTGTTCCAAGCTATGTATCTTTTGCTCTGTATCTGCATTAGTTTCTTTAGTATTTAAGTAAATTCTATTTATTTACCTTTAAGCCTTTGAGGCTGGTATTTATTTATTATTATAAGTGTTTTTATGCAGCACTGTTTTGCTGAAAAGAGGGTGACCATTATTTAAACTGTGGGCAGCAAACTGTATGGCGTACATCTACAACACACTGCTTGAGCTAACTACCATTGAAATATATATTAATTGATGATATAACAGCAATGGGTAACTATAGGTCTGTGACTTTCATGGAATGGTGGTGGTCCCACTAAACCAGGAAAAAAACTATCACAAATTAAAGAATTCTGACAGCCATCCCTGGAATATTTGTGTGTGTGTGTGTGTGTGTGTGTGTGTGTGTGTGTGTGTGTGTGTGTGTGTGTGTGTAAAAATAAAGCTTTGTGTGAAAGGCACTTACCAGGGATACAGGAGTACTGGGAGACAGTGTTTCCCATAAAATGAGAGAGCGGTGTGTCTCTGCAAGTGAACAGTGAGCAATTTAATTTGGACATGAAGGTGGGAAACCCATACCCAGGAAATGGAGTGCATATTCCCTTAATGCTTTTGCAGCAAGGTTGTCCATTGAAAACCAGATATTGAAACAAATTTGTATGGACTTTCTTGCTATCACTTGCCACTTTCTAGACACAGGGATTCCACCCATCCTCCACATTTGGTGTCAGGTTCCACTCATCTGTCACAGCTATCACAAATAAACACATACCTCAGGTTAGTCCCTGCAGAAAGATACAACCAAGAAAAAAGCATTATTACATCACCCCCTCTGAAACAAAGCATCTGATCCTACAGAGTCATCCATGCATCAGATTGAATTCCCTCATCTCTAAGTTGAATCCAAATTCTCTGAAAGCGATTGCCTTTAATTCACACTTTCTCACTGTAAATATTCATTCTTCAGCCTGATTTAAACAGTGCAATTCCAGGAGGTATAAACAAGACATTAATAAACTATGGGGAGAGTGTGTGTAGCACTAGTGACATGGAGTTTTTTTAAGGTGAAAACGAGCTACAATCCCCTCTGAAAATAAGGGATACAAGAGCACATGGCTCTGATCATGCTTGATCAAGGACTTAAGCATATTTGCATTCACTTGAGCTCATTACTGCTACATATCATTGGAGTCTAATCAATAGGAATAGATTTCTGATCATTCTACCCAATTTTCATAGAAAACTCTAGGTTAGAGCCTTGCTGCATGCAGAACAAGGGCTGAGACTGCCTGTCCAGGATAGGCAGACTACGGAATGGCATGTTATGGTCTTCTGATTTTTTTTTTTAATTTCTGATGGCTCAAATGTCTAATATTACACTAGCACATGCAATACAGCAAAGGAAAAAAGTGTCTAAAGAAAACCAAATAACAGTATAATCACACAAAGCAGTTTCTTTAACAAAATGAACATGCACTTCTGACAAAGAAATCTTAACTTTCTGTGGCTTCTTTCACAAAAGACTACAGGAAAGTTGGGCTCCTGTTGAAAGAAACAATCATGAAACACCGCATTAGACTGGTCCTTAGCAGCAAGGACTCTAGATCTAAAAAGTGCCTTTCATCTATCCGATTAATGTACCCAAGGACCAGCAGTGTCAAATCAGTTCCCTTTTAACTTCTAGGCGAAAACAATGCATGAAAGGCACCAGACATGTTAATATAATAGGAGATACCCAAAGTGTGGGCACAATATTCACACATAAAACATTTTTTTCACTTAGCACACTAAAGAAAACTAATAGGCAGTTATCTAGTCAAACACAAATTAACAAAAAGAGCAAAAAACCTGTACTCTATCAAACATTAGCAAAATCTCATAAAAACCTCTTAGACACAGAAAACAGATCAGTCTCTCTTCTAAGATATCGCAGAGATCCAAGACATTGGTGTTTACTTACAGTTTGTTAGGCTGGCATATAAAAGCTGAACATGTTCCCTAACAAGTCTGAAGGCAGAATATTATCATTAGCAGCACGTTACAGAAATGCAAGACATTTGGAATGCATACTGTTGTGAAGCCATGGGTAATGAAAAAGGAAGCCATTAAAAGAATGCCAGGCTGAATGCAACAATATACTTTCCTTCATTTATCTTGGTAAAAAGGAAACCACTCTTATTTGTCTAGATGTCAAAGTAAAGGAGATGGTCTGAGTCCCCAGACATGATGGCAGTTTCGTCTAATATAACCAACAAGGATTATAGAGCAGCAGAATGTAATGGCTATAAAAACTTTTTAACACACATTGGGGAGTGATTTACAAAGAAACAGATGTAGATATGTTTTGACAAACTGGTGATTGCAATGCTGAGTGGGGGATCTGGTTTATGACATGTTTCCCCTATAAATGGTGATGGTGTCATAAGCACTGAAAACTGTATGATGTAGCAGTTGAAGTTGTTGATAATACTTGTCTTGTGTCTGTGGAATTATCTGTGAGTGTTAACTTTTTAGAGGCAATTTTCTTATAGCAAGCTAGTCATGAAACTTAAATAGCTTTAGTTTAGGGTTTTCTGTATGCAACATATGTATATTGCATTTTCTGTTAATTTTCCATGTGTTCCAAGCTATGTATCTTTTGCTCTGTATCTGCATTAGTTTCTTTAGTATTTAAGTAAATTCTATTTATTTACCTTTAAGCCTTTGAGGCTGGTATTTATTTATTATTATAAGTGTTTTTATGCAGCACTGTTTTGCTGAAAAGAGGGTGACCATTATTTAAACTGTGGGCAGCAAACTGTATGGCGTACATCTACAACACTGCTTGAGCTAACTACCATTGAAATATATATTAATTGATGATATAACAGCAATGGGTAACTATAGGTCTGTGACTTTCATGGAATGGTGGTGGTCCCACTAAACCAGGAAAAAAAACTATCACAAATTAAAGAATTCTGACAGCCATCCCTGGGATATTTGTGTGTGTGTGTGTGTGTGTGTGTGTGTGTGTGTGTGTGTGTGTGTGTGTGTGTGTGTGTGTGTGTTTGTGCTTCTGTATGTGTGTAAAAATAAAGCTTTGTGTGAAAGGCACTTACCAGGGATACAGGAGTACTGGGAGACAGTGTTTCCCATAAAATGAGAGAGCGGTGTGTCTCTGCAAGTGAACAGTGAGCAATTTAATTTGGACATGAAGGTGGGAAACCCATACCCAGGAAATGGAGTGCATATTCCCTTAATGCTTTTGCAGCAAGGTTGTCCATTGAAAACCAGATATTGAAACAAATTTGTATGGACTTTCTTGCTATCACTTACCACTTTCTAGACACAGGGATTCCACCCATCCTCCACATTTGGTGTCAGGTTCCACTCATCTGTCACAGCTATCACAAATAAACACATACCTCAGGTTAGTCCCTGCAGAAAGATACAACCAAGAAAAAAGCATTATTACATCACCCCCTCTGAAACAAAGCATCTGATCCTACAGAGTCATCCATGCATCAGATTGAATTCCCTCATCTCTAAGTTGAATCCAAATTCTCTGAAATGCTTTCTGGTTATGTTGCCAGGTACACCAGTGAAGTAGATGAGAGGTGTATATCCCTCAAAGGGGATATAAACATGAAAGATGGGTAGGATAAAGTCATCCTGTATACCTTACTTTGGCCAATCCTTTTCATTTGCTTGATGGCTGGATGACATTCTGTAATACTGGCAGACTGCATGCATTTCCCTATTGACTATCTGACCAAATGTTGAGTAATTGCCCCTCTCATCCCCACTGCCAAGAAACTCCTTGTCAGAACCTAACATACAAAGTTTTTATGAAGTATAGAGAGCTGTTTACAAATGCTCATTCAGTCTTTCCTTCCCGAGCTTAACCTCTGACAAGTTGAATCAATATCTGAACCTTGCTCATTGATACAACATCTGGCAGAGTAACTCCATGCAAGCGCTCTGGCAAAAAATAAAAAGTGCATTAAAACAGATTTAGGGAACATTAATGGATTAATAGGTTTACTATGTAAAGTCATAACAGACTTCCTTTCTAGCAGATAAGACCTGTAAGCATAATACATTATAGCAAGCTTAGTCTCAAAGTTAACTACAGCAGAAACCTGCTTCCTACAAATACTTATTGTACACACACACACACACACACACACACACACACACACACACACACACACATACACACACACACACATATATATATATATATATATATATATATATATATATATATATGCACATGTAATAAATATATATGCACATATGTTACACAACTGAGGAGTGTGTGTGTGTGTGTGTGTGTGTGCGCGCATATGTTTGTGTACAAATATACACACAAACCACATGCACGTATATGCACACACAAACCACAAACACATTAAACCCTCAATGTTGCAGTTCATATGCAATTTGTGTTTCAGCTGTATCATCATCTGGACTTATGGCTACAGAAAGAACATGTTGGGGCATGGCAATACAATATTTGGAGTCTGAAACCAAGTTCCTGTTTCATTATATATTTTTTATAGTTGTCATTGTAGTAATTACCTACTAAAATATTGCTTATGCTTTTTACTTCCTATATAAAAAGCTTGACAGCTCTGAACTGCCTTGTGTAGGTTTAAAGTGAGAAGATGAAATGTCGTAATAGTTATTCATAGTCATTCTAATGCCCGAGAATGAATTGTCCCTTTTACAGCCAACATTTTTACAGGTTTATGAGAAGAGAATGAATTATTGAATGCAAGCGTGAATGGAGACTAAGATAACATTTTAATTTGGAAATGGTTTATTGATGATATATTGTTAGTCTAGTATGGAACTGAAAGGAATTTGCATATTTCTCATGGATTTTGTGCAAAGCAGTACAGACAGTTTAAAATTCATCTATCAGTGTGATCAGTTGAGCTTAATTACTTGCACCTAACTATCGGACAAGAATCTGGAAGTAAATTAACTGCTGACCTTTTCAGGAAAACCACTAGCAGTAACACATTATTTTTAGCCTCCAGCTGCCATCCCTCAAGTGTAAAGAAAAAATATTCCTAAGGGATGTTTTTTTCAAGATTTAGATGTAAGTATGAAAAAAGTATGTTCAAATTCATGAACTGCATAACAGTTTTTTTCCAAAGGTTAAAATAATAGTAATGCACCCAACTCTTAAGATTTAGATTAATTACATTGATATAGATTTATTTATCAGCTCTAGAGGCATCTAATTTGATGCAGACTGATAGAATTAATTGTACCATAACACATTTCATTAATTCAGTTCCATTCAAATAAATAAGCAAAGTAATACTAGTACATTTTATCAGCAGATTTTAAACTTAACAAAACTTCGCTAATAGCTGAAATTAATTTGCATAAAGGCAAGACAAAATCCTTATCTACGTTTTTTGTCTCTAATTATTTTGTGAAAACTATGATAGAACAGGTGAAGCCCCAGTAATGTCTCTTTGCAAGTGTGATGTTTCTAAACATTGTAGAAAAATATAGTAGGCTAAATGTTTCACTGAGTGTTGTATGATTAGGAACATTTATCTGACTACATGTATATGGAATGCTTTTTACGTATGTAAAAAAAAAAAAAGCTTCAAAGCTAGAATGATGGAACACTTTATTGCTTCTGGGAAAGAAGGTATTAAAGAAGCAGTTGTAGCTGAAGGTTTATATACCTCCACACACAGTATTTTCAGCAATGAAGCTTGTTTTTACTTGCTTCCTTTGACCTTGTCTTGCTGACCTTCACTGGAGTATTTATTTTAGCTTGTCATGTAACAGTCTATAACAAGTTAAAATGAATCAGTACATTATATAACTTTATGATGTAGTGACAAAGAAGTAATTAGTAGACATTTCCAAACTAGCACCTTATTACATACCAGTTCTGAATACATCAGTTTATTTGCACCCTTGCTGAAGACTGTTTGTTTGTGTCTTTCAGCTTTTCCCGGTTAGGGGTCGCCACAGC
>NC_056745.1:907693878-907721378 GCF_019279795.1 Protopterus annectens
AGCAAGGATAATAAAAGCAAATGACGAACATTTTTTTTCAACTGTACTGCAGCAATGTCAGCATGCGAATAAGGAAAAGCACCGTGCATAAACACCTGCACAGAAAGAGCTGAAGCCCTCCATGCATCCATTTTAAAGCATGTATGTATAAAACACTGTAGCACTGTAAAAGAGATTACATCTAAAAAATAAAGCACCCACGTCGATTTTTCCTCACTTTCACACCACCTTCTCTGTGTAGCATCTTTCCCACATTACCTCAGCAAAACTCCTGAAATAAATATGCTGTTCATAAGAGAAACACAATGTTCATTTTTTAAACCTTTTTATCAAATTATCAAAGACATAGGGACACATTAATACAAAAGAAAATTATATTAACATTTTTTCATTTACATACATTATACATTGCATATATGTTTTCTTTCTTTATAACAACTGTCATTCTGACCAACATTACATAAATTGCTCAATTCCTGCCTTATCTTAAACCTCAGTTCTTATCCTGAACATTATTCTGCATGTATTGCTTCCACAAATTCCATTTATTTCTGTATAACTTATTACTTCCCTTTTCTAAAGATCTCATTTCCACATGATGTTTACTCTTAGTGTGATAGTTATCTTAGTATTAACTCTATCCCATTTCTCTTATTGATGTTCTTTCTGTCGAGTGGTGCATAATCAGTAACTCTGGTGCCTAGATTCATATCCTGCTATACTCTTATACCACTGATGAACAGCAAAGTATGCATAGCACAGCATCTCACTTGTCACTCAAACTGTCCTGTGCAACAGAGCCATGTTCCACCAGCTTGCAAGTCTCTGATCATCTTCCCTATCACAAGATGCTGGTGTGTGTGTGTGTGTGTGTGTGTGTGTGTGTGTGTGTGTGTGTGTGTGTGTGTGTGTGTGTGTGTGTTTGTATGCTTTTCGCTTTCCATTATCTATTTCTTTAATTTCCCCTATAGTACTTAGATTCAGACACTTTAAAATGAGTATGAGTTTGATGATGTGCAAGTTCCAGTATATGAATCAGAACAGAACATAGAAAGAAACTGTTTACAAGAGAAACAGCGGTGACTGCCATTAGTCTCTAGTTCCACACTTATGTGACTTTTTACAATGCCACTAACAAAACGGAGAAAGGGTCAACAGTTCCAGTTTTGAGTCACAGGTCATTCTATTTCTTTGAGATCTGTTTGACCTCTTCATGGAGGAGTATTCTGTTTTCATCCAATCACTGTGCTGCCAGCTTATTTGCTCCATGTATTGACAGTAATGTATATAAATCCTATATATACTGGTGTTTACTGTGCTGTCTTCTACACTACATCTACTGGAGTAAGCTCATAAAATTAGGCACAAAAGCATAGTATATTTTGGTTCACTTAAATGAAACACTAATTTATGATTACAAAATTGCATAAAGAAAACATTAAAAATACAAAAAGAACTAAGCATTATAAACAAACATAGTACATTGATGTAATATACAATGTATAAAGTATTTTCAAAAAGATAATTTTTTTAAACAATAAATCAACATTTCAATTTCATTCACAAAAGTAGTTCAGTCCAAGGGAACTTTCCATTTTGTTTTCTTTGTGCATTTTTTCCCCAAATGCCTATAAACCATCAAGGCTCCCCAAATGGACTTAATCTCATTTTTCAGATCCATCCAAGGAGGGTAATAATTTTAGCAGCTATGAGGGTTACTTGTAACTCCATCTGTATCTTGGCTGTGAGGACATTTGTTATTTGGCCTAACTCTCTTCTGGTTAGGGCACATGGGACCTACATCACCACAGGAACGGAACCACCTTCCCCTATACAAAGAAATACTTCCATGCACTTGTTTGATGAAGGCTACCTCCTATCAGTGGCTTGCTGTGCTACACCCATGTCCTCAGGTTGCTGGCCTACTTCTCCAAATGACTGCTATAACCCCAGACCAGCTCTGCCCTCTCCTGGCAAGATAGGTATACCCATCCTTCCAGCCAGCACCATGAAGCACCAAGCCATTAACTGAACCTAAGTCAGCTGGACCATATTCAGGGCGTTATCCCTGTGTGCTACCAGAGCTGGCTAATGTAATCTTCCATTTTAGACTGCTTTATCAAATAGTGTTGTCTCCTAAGTACATTATCCAGATTCATGTCTCTGATGATTAATTCAACTTTGTGTATGGCCAAAAATATTAATATGCATGGGAGCCTGTCTGACTACACATGCTTTTTTAGTACATTGTACTTCTGTTGTTAAGACATGGACCAGGGGATTCATAGTCATATGCGACTTGAATTCACTATGTATGGTTCATGGTTCTGACTTCCAAGACATTAACATCATATGAAGTCATGTGAGTATCTTGTGCATGCTGAATATGGTTCATGGTTCTGGGAATAGTGTGATTAACAGACTAAAAGCAGACTACTTTTCCAATGAGTACACAGAGGCCCCACAGTCCAATATTGCACAAAGTTTGGTTGCACCACATAACATGACATTGTGTACCAAGCAGTATACAGCAAAGTGCTGAGACTGGGAATTCATTTGAATAAATGTGCTATTGCCTATAGTGGTGATTGTGACAGTTAGGACATGCTCCCATATTGTACAGGATCCAACATATTAGCATGTACAGTGTTGCAGAGGTATGGCAGGAACACATGTAGTGTAACAGTCCTAGCAGGGAAAGAGAGACAGACAGCTAGATACACACTCACACTGTTTTGCAAAAAAGGATCAAACACTGCTGAGGAAGGAAGGAGGATAATGTGAATATGAAATTATAAAATGGACAGGCTGTTGGTGATGGTACATATAATGTGAGTCTAATGGTAGTGTAGAATTCCATAGCCATTCAGATGGATTAAGAAAGCAGTTGAGCAAAGGCAAATTACTGATTTTGATAACCCATCCTAATAACTTATAAACCTGATGTACATGTCCAGTACAGTAAACAACAGACATAGCACTATTGAAAAATTAAATGCAGATGTTTAGATGCTTGCTGTTGCTGCTTCCTGGTGCCTTGTTAAAATATTATATGCAGTACTAATAAAATAACTTGTCTATATAACAGACGACACATACAATACTGCACAGTTTGCAGCTTTAATGTCTTGGGTTAAACTTTTTAGACACCACAGATAATGTCTCCACCATACATATCTAACAAGAAATCAGATCTAACACCATTTAATTTTACTGTCCTTATATACACTTTTTATGAAAGCAGTCTTTTGATGTTGATGTAATGTAGTCTGTTGTTAAGCTACTTTGTGTTCTGTTTCAAGGTGAATTATGTGACAATCTTGGGAGTTGTTCCTGTTCCTGTTTCCAACTCGGTAGGGAGTTGTTCATTTCTTGCACCTAGGTCTAAGGAGTTATCCTTATCAGCATTTTTCCTTGAGGTTGTACCAGACACAAAAATGTTTTGTATTACATACCAAGCTGGATGCCTTCCGCTAAAAGCAGTCTGAGTATATATTTCTACATATATTCTAGCAAACAGAAGTGTACATGCATTTAACTAGCTATATTTTTTACATATATTCTAGTAAACAGAAGTGCACATGCACTATTATAAATCACTAAATACATATATATCTAACAGTTCTCCCTTTTTGTTTTAAAACACACAAAACAGTTTACATTGATATATATTTTTGGTCAGATCATAATTTTTATTATGATCTATTGAAAACATATTAGGAAACAAAACCTTTAGTTTTCTTTTGATACAGCAGGTCAAAAGACAGTTTTATATTGTCAACACAATGATAACAACCATTACTACTAGAATTGGATGAATTATCCAATCTAACAACTTTTTCTTTCTTTTGAAGACCATTCTGTAAAATGTCTCATCAACTATGAGCTGTATCTTGCAATTGCTGAATTAACTATTTGCTTTTATTTATGACTTTATGTAATGATTTTAATGAAAATTCTGCATTAATTATTGACAATGTCTGTGGATTTTATTGCAAAGACATTGCAGCCTTGTTTCCTAGAATAAACACGTGTCATAAATGTTAAGCTTTGATTTGCTACTATACATACAAATGAATTGAGGAGCAATTTCTGTGAACAGTTTAAAACTTTATAGCAAAAGTGTTTATTTACACAGATAGAAAACATGATTTATACACTGAAGAATGCTGTTTACATATTAAACCATTTGTTGTACAGCATATGCCAAGCATATTTATTATTTACTATTAGTTTTGCTTGTAGAGAATGTTTTTGCATTTGTACATACATGGACTGTAATGTACACTTAGTCCAGTTTACAAATTTAGTGACATTTATATTAAACTGAAGTCTGCTAATTAAACATTTACTAAAACATTAAAATATATTACTATTTTTTGGTAGTTTTGTCTCACTACCATACATGATGTTACACTAATTACTTGGTGACATTAAAAAGTCAAGGTTTTCTTTTAATAATTACTGAATCATTAACACAGACCAATATGTTTTGCTTGTATTTTTATTTCAATCCTTCTTGCAGTACTGTTTACACAGTCAGTTTAAATTTGAAAGAGTGTCCTTTCCTCCTATAGTATGCAGCATTTTATTGCAGTATTGTTTATTTTCTTTACACTCTGATTATTGAATGCATGCCTGCCCTCTGGTTGTTTTTTAGATTTTGACACTCTGGTTTAAGGAAAGGTTTCTAACATGGCATTTTTGTCTCTCTGGACAAAAGAAATTACCTTGAGTTTTGTTTGTAGTATTATTTACCCAGTTGAATACTGTTTTTGCTGAAGTCTGTGCTATATTTTGGTGCTATTATACAATTACAAAAATTGTAAAAATCAAAATCTATATTAACTTAACTACACATGCTTAAAACAAATATATTTACATTATTTACATTTGCTGTTGTCTGTCTTTTGCTCTTGTCCATTTTAAACAGATGCACTTTAGGTGAAAAGAAAATACATGCATGTCACTCTTGTGACTTTATGTCTTTACTGCTTTTAACTACTCTCATTTGATTTCTGTGCACCATAATGGTTCTGTTATTTGAAATAGTGATTTTAAAATTACTTAACAGCTTAGCTATGAGAGGCTGCCCCTGTCATGAGAACAGCATCATACATCCCACTTTACTGTTTAACGGATAGGTAATTTTGCTTTAACTGGATGAAAGTTTTAAAACATTTGGGAATAACAATTTAGAAACATTTGAGTACTACATTTGTTTATACATCAGATCTTGCTGTGTATGCTAACAATTTTTTAAATGTAGACTAGAGTGTTGTAAATTATTTTTTGTCAGTGTAGCTAATTGCTGTTTAAGATCTGGAATGTCTTTGTTTAACTCTTTACTAACCAGATTTTTCTTGGCTTGTAAGTTTCCATGGGCTGTTTGATAAGCCTCAGGAACCTGTTCTGCTGACTCTAAAGCTCTTATGCACTTTTGAAAAAGTGTTTGCATATGTTGTCTAAATTTTTGAACTCATTTTTTCTGTCTTCTAGAAGTTTAATAATTTTTTTGTCAGTTCATCATTAACCTCATTTCTGTTCTTATCTGTCTTGTGTTGTGCAGTGGCTTTATTGCACTTTTGTCTAAAGGGTGTAACAAAATATACAGGAGATTCTGTCTATAAATGATTTGACTGCTGTTGTAACTTTGAAATTAACATTTCACATGTGATGATAGGAAATAACTGTTTAACATCTGAAAATAATGCAAGTGTATGACTCTTATCTGCTGCTTTATCATTAACAACTGTCTGCACTGTATTTTTATGACACTGCACATAAACATCAGTTTCATATGACTTGTACAATAAACATTTACTGTTATATCACAGATTTTCCTGTTTAAGATACCAGTCAAACATAATGCATTGGTATAATTCCTGACTGTTAAGTTGCCTTAATAAGGTTTTACATTTGCTAATATCTGTTAGGCTAACACACTCAAGTGTGCTAGCTGATTTAAAGCATTTACTGTTTGTTACTGTATCTTTTTGTCTGTTTGAAACAAACAAAAAAAAAATATCCTTGTTTTCCCACCTTTACTGAACTAGAATAGTCCAGTCTTCAGATTTTGCTTATCTCTGGGCTGTGTTATAGTTCCTGTGTTGTCCATATCCTTATTTGGATAATTGGAAACTTCTTTGTTCACCAGTGGGAGTGGGGAGCACTGAGCAGCCTATTTGTCCATAAAGGAGTGGTTCCAGCCCAGCAACTTGTAGTTTATTGGCCATTTTGGGCCATTTCCTAGCTCTTTTCAACTCCCTGCTATAAAGCCCGCTTTAGCGCACCTTTGCATTTGTATATGACTCAGCACAGCTCCTTGTGGTGTCCTGCAGAGTTCTACAAGCAACAAGAGTGACTTTCCTGTGATTTATAAGTATTTTTCTGGCTTTCTTTTTTTGACTGCTGTATTTCGACTGTATTTCGCCTAAAAGCATTTTTATATTACTAAACTAGCTCTGCAAGTTGATCTACTGTATTTGTGTTTGCTTCTGAACTGTTTGCACTTTAAAAAGCTTGTTTTCTGCTTAATTTAACTGTTAGGCTAACACACTCAAGTGTGCTAGCCGATTTAAAGCATTTACTGTTCGCTACTGTATCTTTTTGTCTGTTTGAAACAAACAAAAAAAAATATCCTTGTTTTCCCACCTTTACTGAACTAGAATAGTCCAGTCTTCAGATTTTGCTGATCTCTGGGCTGTGTCATAGTTCCTGTGTTGTCTATATCCTTATTTGGATAAGAGGAAGCTTCTTTGTTTACCAGTGGGAGTGGGGAGCACTGAGCAGCCTATTTGTCCCTAAAGGAGTGGTTCCAGCCCAGCAACCTGTAGTTTATTAACCATTTTGGGCCATTTCCTAGCTCTTTTCAACCCCCTGCTATAAAGCCTAGTTTAGTGCGCTTTTGCGCGAATTTGCGCGAAGTTGCTCATAGAGCAGCATCGGGCAGCGCCGGTTAATCAAGTTTAAACTATTTCTGGCTCCGCAGAGTCTGCTCTTCAATTTTTCCCTTAGAACTGCTCTACTTGCAATCTAAACTGTCTATTCTCTATCTGAAAAGCCCAGCACTTGCTCCTAAAGCATTTTTATACAGATAAAGCACTCTTAAACAAAAAGAAAGTACTTCATTCACCTAAATCCCCTTGAGTACCCATTTCCCTATAGGTCCTTTCTGACTCAGTTACACAGCAATCCTTTACACTATTCTAGCATGTCGAAGCATCAGTTGCTGGCGTCCTCTCCTGTTCAGCTGGTGAATCTGGGAATCTTGAGGCAATGTTACAACTGCCTCATGTACACAGACAACCCTCTCCTCCTCCCAACAAATACAAATATATGTGAGAGATGCAACTATATAGCCAAACTGGAGCTCTCTCAACTCAGTACTGGCAAAACCAGTCAGGAGGAGAAGGTAACCACGCACACCACATACCCAGTCTCACATAGACCAATCACAACTGCAAACCAAACACATAAACACACAAAAACATACTTGGAGGCTCTAATTAAAAATCTACCAAAACAACAGAGACCTCCAAAGCAGACACCCAAGCAACCACGACCTCAAGACATAGCACATGCAACACATAGTTCACAAAGTCAGTGTGCTAAACAGTCACAGCCCTTAAGGCCAAACAACATGCCAGATACACTTGTAATAGGTGACTCCATAATCAGACACACTGACGTCCCGCTCACCAGACTGAACAAGGAAAAGGCTACAGTAAGCTGCCTGTCGGGCGCTAGAATCTGCCACATAACACAAGCACTCAGGTCACTCCAAAGCAAGTACAAATATGACTCAGTCATTGTCCATGCCTGTGTGAATGACCTGAGACGTACCTCCCTGGACTACATTAAAAGAGACATAGAGGAGCTCTCTGATTATGTAGCCCAGGCCGGTATGACCCTGACCCTGAGCAGCATCTTACCCTCACCAAGAATGATGCCACAGTACAAAGACAAAATGATCAGCTTTAACAATTGGCTTAATTACTGGTGTCATTCTAAGGGGATCCAATATCTGTCTGCTTGGGATGACATGCTTGACAAGCCACGCTGCTTCGTAAGGGACGGCTTGCACCTGTCACCCCTGGGCTTCCGGATATTGGCTAAGGCTCTTGCCACCCCCATAGTGCCTTTTTTAGGCAAGGCTCAAAAGTCAAACCCACCTCCCTAGAAAGCACAAGTGAAAAAAAACTAAGGGTAATGCTGCTCAATGCCAGAAGTCTAAACCTCAAGATGCACACTCTTGAAGCCCTCCTCAGTATGGAGAACATCGATGTCTGTGCAGTGACTGAAACCTGGTTCAAGGCTCCTGAGAGCACCCCAGCACTACCAGGTTATACCTCATATCATGCTTTCCGGCCCCAAAACTTGGACCGAACCACAAAAGGAGGGGGAGTATCCATATTCATCAAAGATACCCACACCTCCAGGTTAGTGGCAACGCACGAAGCATCGGAGACCATCCAGGTGCAACTAACCATAGGCAAAACTGCCTGTAGCATGCTACAGACCACCCTCTCAAACTCAGGAACCCCACTCAGCCTTCCTGAAGGCACTGGTGAGTATGAACGTCTCTCCAAATACCATCATATTGGGAGACTTCAACTACCCAAACATAGACTGGGAACATTACTCAAGCCCAAACATCCTAGCCCAAAGGTTCCTAGAATTCATAAACTCAAATGCGATGGAACAACTAGTCACCACTCCCACAAGAGGAGATAATATACTAGACCTGATCATCACAAACATGGGGACAAAATGCTCCACACCAGAAGTATACCCCTCATTGGTGAGATCAGACCATAAATTAATCTCACTGGAAATCTACATCCCACCCCACCCCTGCACAGAAGACCACAGTGAAGAACTTCTCAAAAGCCGACTTCACACTTCTTAAGACTGAAGTGGTATCTTTCAAGGCCCCTGGGCCAATGGAAACCACAACCCACGCTGAATCCTTTATAAATGCCTTCTACGGACACCTTCAAGAATGCATGGATCAAACCAAAACCCATTCCCACAAAGGCAGGCGTCCTGTCTGGTGGACCCCAGCCATTAACAAACTTTACAACAGGAGGAGGAAGCTACTACATGACAGAGCAAAATCCCCAAAAGGGAAGGCATCTCTGATCAGTACTAGCAAAAACTTGATCACTCATAAAATCATCCAAGGCCAACTTTGAGAGAAAAATCGCAAAAGACACAAAAGACAATCACAAGGCCTTCTTTAGCTATGTTATAAACCTGGGTGGAAACTCCCAGATATGCTCAGAGTTAGTCCAAAATGACACAAAATACACTGAACCCACAGATATTGCCAACATTCTGGCAGACAGGTTCAGTGCAAATTTCTCCGCCCCCTCCCCCCCAAAAGGAGAAATATCTATCCCAGCAGAGTGTAGCCTCCCTAACATCTCAGATGCCCAGGTGAGAGCCGCCCTCTCCAAAGCTATAAACACAGCATCAATGGGACCGGACGGCATCCCGGGCTGTGTGCTACATGAACTCCAAGAGGAACTAAACCCGCACATAAGGCTGCTGTTTAATCTTAGCCTTACTACAGGATACGTACCCAAAGAGTGGTGTATAGCAACAGTGGTCCCACTCCACAAAGGAGGTGCTTCTACGGACCCTGGAAATTACCGGCCCATAAGCTTGACGAGCCTGGTCTGCAAAGGTATGGAAAGGATCATTATGGAACTCATAAACAAAGACATTGGGGACCTACAGACATTGGATCCTACCCGATTCGGCTTTGTCAAAGGCAGATCCTGCCTTTTGAACCTAGTTGACATTTTTGAAACAGTCACTAAGGCCATTGATGAGGTTAAGGCAGTTCACACAGCCTACCTTGACCTTGCAAAAGCCTTAGACACAATACCCCACTCGGGCATCATTGACAAACTCACCAGCTTAAATGTAAACCCATATGTCACAAGATGGGTTGCAAACTGACTCAAGGACAGAACCCACAAGGTCAGAATTGCTGGAGCCATGTCAGACTCTAAACCAGTCACAAGCGGTGTCCCACAGGGCTCAGTCCTGGGACCCCTCTTGTTCGGCATTTATTTTTCCGAGGTGCAAGCAAACATAGGAGGATTGTGGCTGACAAAGTTTGCAGATGACTGCAAACTGGGCACCATAATTGATACTCCAGTGGACACAAGCATCCTTCAGAAAGGCCTCATAGAAACTGATAATTGGTGCCAGAGCCATGGCCTTAAACTGAATGCCAAAACATGTATAGTCATACCTTTGGGAAAAACAAGGTACCCACAAATTACCACATAGGTGGTAATCCATTAAGTACGGAAGAGGTAATCAGGGACCTAGGGACCCAAGTCAACAGTAACCTCACATTTGACACTCACATTGCCAAGGTGGTTAGGAAGACCTTCTATATTGCCCACCTTATCATGAAGGGATTCACATCTAGATCAAGAGAGGTCATTGTGCCCCTGTACTCTTCTCTTATCAGGCCCATGATTGAGTACAATGCCCCATTTGGGATGTATCTTACCCGACACCTGCAGCAGTTAGAAAGACCCCAAAAGTTCCTCACCAAGAGGATAAAGGGTCTCAAACATATGTCATATGCTGCCCGGCTGAAGAAACTCCAGCTCTATTCAGTCACATACTGCCTACTCAGAAGTGATCTATGCCTGACGTACAAGGCCATGTCCAATCTGGAATTAATGGACATGCTCCACCTCAGAAAATCCAAATCCATCAGAGCCACGAGAGCAAGAGATTTGAACCTCAACACAGAAATAAATAGGACGTGCTGGAGGGGCAGATTCACAACCCAGAGGCTCCCTACACTCTGGAACAGAATCCCAGTCCATGTTAGGCAGAGCCCCTCACTGACTCTCTTCAAGAGAAATCTTGACGAGTGGATGGGAGATCGTAGGTTTACCCCAGGGGTCATCTCTGTGTCACTACTAGACAGAGGCACAGTAAACTAAACCCTAAATGGGCATAGTATTCTCATCCCAAGGGGTGGCAAAAGCCACACACACTCTGGCTAGCCTTATAAATGCCCTAGGGCAGATAGCCTAGTATGAACCTATGAACCTATGAACCTATGAATATGCTGTTCATACAACCTCTGTAGTCTGTCCAAAATTGACACATTAAGAGTAATACTATGTTTACTACCCTGTCTGGCATCCATACTGTTATGTAACACACAAAAGTTTTCTTACCAAAGTCCACAGAGACACAGTTGGGGACACTGTTTACTGTAGATGGTTGGAAAACTTCTGTAGTTACTTGAAAAACTGGTGAAATAAAGCTGTCAATTACAGATTCAAAACATGAGAATTCACCAACATGGAGAATTTATGGCACTGCTTCCTTCCTGCATGGCAGTCTCAATCTGGATCCAGATGTCTCGGAACTGTACTACTGCAAACTGTTGAAAACTGAAGTGCTTCTATTCAGGACTTAATCACATATATAAATGTTAGTTACTGCACCGCTACTGAAGTGACCTTATACAAGGCACCACTCTCCCTATGTTGGAATACAGTCAAGGCTCACCACTGAAAACGTAAATGCAGATGTTTAGATGCTTACTGCTGCTGCTTCCTGGTTTCTTGTTAAAATATTATATGCAGTACTAATAAACTAACTTGTCTATATAACAGACGACACATACAATACTGCACAGTTTACAGCTTTAATGTCTCGGGTTAAACTTTTTAGACACCACAGATGATGTTCTCCAGCATACAGATCTAACAAGAAATCAGATCTAACACCATTTAATTTTACTGTCCTTATATACACTTTTTATGAAAGCAGTCTTTTGATGTTGATGTAATGCAGTCTGTTGTTAAGCTACTTTGTGTTCTGTTTCAAGGTGAATTATCTGACAATCTAGGGAGTTGTTCCTGTTCCTGTTTCCAACCCGGTAGGGAGTTGTTCATTTCTTGCACCTGGGTCTAAGGAGTTATCCTTATCAGCATTTTTCCTTGAAGTCGTACCATACACAAATTTTTTTTGTATTACATACACAGCTGGATGCCTTCAGCTAAGAACAGTCTAGCTGACTTTATTTTTCTACATATATTCTAGCATTCTAGCAAACAGAAGTGTACATGCATTTAACTAGCTGTATTTTTTACATATATTCTAGCAAACAGTAGTGTGCATGCACTGCTATAAATCACTATATATATATATATATATATATATAAAACAACTATGTCAACTGTGATCTTACTAGATAATGACATTACAGCTCTGTAGAACAACTTTGGACTGCAATTACATTTTATTTTATATCTCCAGACTCTGGGTATATGAGAGTTTTATCTTTTTATTTTTTCAGCTCTACATATTGTACCGATTTGTGAAGCTGCAGCACTTGCCTTCTTTTTCTTATTGAACTATAATTGCATTTTAAGTAGTTCTTATGTCATTCTCACTGTTACATTTTATTACATTGTTGCAATGCTCCAGTTCCTGCTTTCATTGTTGTTCAGCTGCCTGATGGCCCAAAGATGTTGGGATTCATTGCCGTTATTATAGTGTAATTTTTGTTGTTTCTGTTTCTATTTATTTGGTTTGATTTGCCCTTGGCATTATTTTGGGGATTTAGCTTTAATTTTGATTTTTGGTGACCTTGCTGTCCAGTGTCACAGTTGTCACATTCTGTTATTATTATTAATGCCACTTAGACTGATTTGGATGTTCACGGCATTACGTTAAGAAATTCAATTTCAGTTTGTCAACATTTTATAACCCGGCTCTGAGATGTTGCATTTGATGCTGTTATTTGTTTTGACATTTGCTAGGCACTCTATAGCATGGATGAAGTTATTAAATGTTAATGCTGTTATTGCTACCCTACTGGTGTCCCTTCTATGAGAACTGTTTGGGTACCTGCAGCAGTCTGTTTGGATTTATCTTGAACTCTTCTTCTGCCTGTTGTCCAACTTAGTGAATTAGAGCATCTGTAGCAATTTATTTTCATCTGTTTGTAGTTTTGTCCAGAAAATATTTATTGTTATTTCACAACCACTGTTTTTAAGAGAAACCTTTACTGAATGATTACATGTGACGTTGGCAAACTTACATTTATATAAAAGTAATCAAACAATATTAACAATTTCACATTTACAAACCAGATATTGTTCTATACAATTCAATCAACTCAACATTGCATAAATTGTTCTATTCCTGCCTTACCTTAGAAATCATTCTTCATCCAAAATATTTTTCTGCATGTAATGTTCCCACAATTTTCATTTATTTATATGTAATTTGCTCCTCCCCTTTTATAAAGATACCACTTGCAGTTCTTTTATCTCTGTTACAATAACTAGTTCAAGTATGGCTGGTTTAGACTTTAATTTCCATTTTCTAATAATTGCTTTTTTCGGCCACCAGAATTAAACTTAACAAGGCCTATCTATGTCTAGGTGGGTCAGATCCTATATTCTAGCATAAAATAATCATTTCCTTAGTTACACCCATTTCCTCACCCAGTATTTCTAACAGTAGTACTCTGTAGGGTATTTTTAAAGTCTGCAAACTCATTACACTCAAAAGATATATTTCCCAGCTACAGTGGATATAAAAAGTGCACACACCCCTGTAAAAATGCCAGGTTTTTGTAATATAAATAAATGAGACCACAATAAATCATCTCAAAACTTTTCCCACCTTTAATATGACCTATAACCTGTAAAATTCAATTGAAAAACAAACAAATTTGTTAGGGGAAAAGATATTAAAAATAGAAAAAAATGTACCATACGCTGGTTGCATAAGTGTGCACACCCTTAAACTAATACTTTGTTGTGTGTGCACACCGTTAAACTAATACTTTGTTGGAGCACCTTTTGATTTAATTAAAGCATTCAGTCTTCTTGGGTACACACCTGCCATCAATTAAAGAGAGTCTGATTAACCCCAAATAAAGTTCAGATGTCCTAGTAAGATTGTCCTGATATTTACTTAGTTGCCTGGTACAGCAAAAGCAATGGTTCGCAGAGAGCTTACAAAGCATCAAAGGGATCTTATTGTTAAAAGGTATCAGTCAGGAAAAGGGTACAAAAAAATTTCCACAGCATTGGATATACCATGGAACACATCAAAAACTGGAGAAAATATGACAACAGTGACATTGCAAAGAACTGGACATCCCTCCAAAGCTGATGGAAGGACAAGATGAAAACTGGTCAGGGAGGCTGCCAAGAGAGCTGCAGCAACACTGAAGGAGCTGCAGGAATTTCTGGCAAGTACTGGTTATGTACTACATGTGACAACAGTCTCCCGTATTCTACATATGTCTAGACTATGGGGTAGGTTTGCAAGACGGAAGCTTTTTCTCACACAGAAAAACATCCAGGCCTGGCTAAAATTTGCAAAACAATACATCAAATCTCCCAAAAGCATGTGGGGAAATGTGTTATGGTCTTATGAGACCAAGGTTGAACTTTTTGGCCACAATTCCAAAAGGTATGTTTGGTGCAAAAACAACACTTTGCATCACCAAAAGAACACCATCCCCACAGTGAAGCATGGCGGTGGCAGTATACTGCTTTGGGGTTGCTTTTCTCCAGCTGGAACTGGGGCTTTAGTCAAGGTGGAGGGAATTATGAACAGTTCCAAATACAAGTCACTTTTGGCCCAAAACCTTCAGGCATCTACTAGAAAGCTGAAGATGAAGAGGAATTTCACCTTTCAACATGACGATGACCCCAAACATACATCCAGATCAACAAAAGAATGGCTTCACTAGAAGTAAATTAAAATTTTGCAATGGCCCAGCCAGAGCCCAGACCTAAATCCAATAGAAAATCTGTGGGGTGACCTGAAGAGGGCTGTGCACAAGCCATGCCCTCGCAGTTTGACAAATTTAGAGTGCTTTTGCAAGGAAGAGTGGGCAAATATTGCCAAGTCAAGATATGCCATGCTGATAGACTGCTACCCAAGAAGACCGAATGCTATAATTAAATCAAAAGGTGCTTCAACAAAGTATTAGTTTAAGGATGTGCACAAACAACAAATTAATAGTTTAAGGGTATGCACACTTATGCAACCAGCGTATTGTACATTTTTTATTTTTTATATTTTTCCCCCTAACAGATTTGTTTGTTTTTCAATTGGATTGTACAGGTTATAGGTCACATTAAAGGTGGAAAAAGTTTTGAAATGATTTATTGTGATCTAATTTTTTATATCACAAAAACCTGGCATTTTAACAGAGGTGTACACTTTTTATATCCACTGTGCCTCTTTCTTCCCCATCACACCGCCAACATTTGCCAGCTACCAGAAGAAAAATTATTTGGAGTCTGCTTGGGGTATAAAAATACTCAGGGAAACACTTCCAATCAAAAGTCCTAAATCTTCTAGACTTTATTGCATGCTTGAGAGCCATACATATGTCCTCCCATTGTTCCTTTGTAAATTTCTTATCCAGTCTCTCTTCCCAATCCTTTCTAACCTCCTCTGATTGATTCCTATAGTAACTGTGCAATATTGTATATGCCTTTACTGATTATCAGTTTGTTAACAGCAGTTTCTCTTCTAGATTCAGCTAAAAATACTACCAGAGTAGGTCTTTCACTTAGGATTTCCCTGTCACTTTCTTGTTGCCTATATGCTGATATCAATCCTAGATAGTGAAGGCATTCGCTAGCCTGCAGTCCAAATGTATTCTTGGCCTCTACACATTCTATTACCTTTCCCTTTCTAGTTATTTGTTCCCAACACTTGGTTCCTTTGCTAGTTTTAACCAGTAAATTCCAGCTCCCTCTTGCCTGTTGTCTGTACCCCTAATTGCAGTCATCTCTATCAGAAAAATCGCCTTTCCTTGTTCTTATGTTGGTTTAGTTCTTACAATATTTCCATATGGATGTTGTTATTCTCCTTAAAGGTCTGCATCCAGAATTCTGCTTTTTCTATGCAGATTTTTTTATCAGGTATGAAGTACATCCTCATGATGATCAGTGCTGGTCTCTAGTTCATCTTGAGTAGCTATATAAGTTTACAAGGCACTCATATATATTTTTAGCTTTTATATGTGCCTTCTTCAGTTTTTTTAAGCACATAAAGCCTTCACAGGGAAGTATGTTTGTAGTCTACCAGCATTCACTGTTTCCAAATGAGCATAACAAATCTAAATATCAGCTGGCAGATTTTTAGATTAATTAGGTTTAAGCAAGCTATATGCAGAGCCCATAATGGGGTAATGGGGTAAGTTGTAAGGAAAGGGATGGGAATCTTTCCATTAAGCACAGTGTATGACTAATATTGAAGTAGATGGGGATGTTTTCTATGTATGTGTTTTAATTTACTGTAATAACTATAGACTGCATCAGAATAATTGTCACAATTGATACAGCAGAAACTCCTTTGTATTGTTACTGTGAGATAACTGTCAGGATAAAGGAAAATACGGTTATGTTGTGTTTCCAGAGATATGTAAATAATGAAGCTCAGCATTCCGTAAAAATACTCTTGGGGGCTGTGGATAGCCTAAGTCACAGAAATGAAAACTGAAAATAATGCTGAGCTGTTTGAAATCTGATTTTTTTTTTTTTTTTGTCTGGGACTTGGCCTTAATGATATGTGTAAATAAGAATCTTTCACATCAGGTGTCAGCATGTGACAACCCTCCTCAATAAATAAAATTAGTACTTTAAAAGTGCAGTCTTGAAAAATTTTACATTTTTGAATCTCTTTAGGCCCGATAAACCTTGAGCTGGTATCCATGTCCTGTACTTCATGGGAATTAGAAGCAGTATGGAATAGAACCTTTGACTTCCGCGGTGGTGCAGCAATAGCGTTGTTGCCTCACAGCAAGAGGTTCTCCCGTTCGATTCTCGGCTGCAGTGCAGGGAGTGCCTTTTGTGTGGAGTCTGCATGTCCTCCCCGTGGTTGGCTGGGCGTTCGAAAGACATGCATAAATGGGCATGCCTTCGTTGAAGGTTGAACGTCGAGCTGGCACCTTGGCGTTCGTGAAAATCTACTGCCAATCATTAGCGGACCGGAGTTCCGCTGTGGCGACCCCTAACCGGGAAAAGCCGAAAGACAACAACATGGAATAGAACCTTTAACCTACTTGATCCAAGGATACTGCTCTTTCATCTTTAAAATAGTGGCTAAATATTTTATTTGAGCCTGGTATAACTGCTGTTTTGGGAAGGTTCCCACTTACTGGTATTTTTCCAGCCTATCCAAAACACGAACACTGATTCAGTAATCCAGAAATTACTTTACAAACGCCAGTATTTTGTTTGCTACAACAAACTGAATACTCCATTTTGTAAGGTCAGCACCTTCAGACATCAGTTTTTGTGAAAGCATTGCTTCTGTGCAATGCAGTTATGACAAAAGTCTGTTAGGGAAAAAAGATATTCCACATGCTGCAATGATGAGAAAATGAGCATGTTTACATCATAAAATGGGTGTAGAGATGAGTGAAACAGGTAGGCCGAGGGAAAAAGAGAGGCATAAAAGAGGGCTTTTTAGTTTTGTTTTGTTTTTTTTGTCTCTTTCAATGGTAGCAAGCCGATGTAGTAGCACTTGTAGAATGAGCTACATTTGAGGCTTCTGACTAAATACTATTGAATAACAGACTTAAAGTGTGAAGTACCCATTTATCTGTAGCTATTTCTGCTTTGATGACTGTTGGACTCAAAAGCTGTCCCCTAGGAGTACTGAGGAAGGGTAATGAGGAGAAAAAGCTGTGAGGTGTATATGGGATCTTTGGTTATAGCCACCATTTCCTCCTGAACATGCAGTACAATATATCTGTTTTCCTCTACATTGCCCCCATCTATGCTGTTGCTGTGGGTCTACTCTTATTTCCTGAAAAGCCAAAATACCGACAACCACAAGACAGAGACCAAAATCATGAAACACGGAATCATGAATCAGGTAAGTATTCTCAGGGCAGGTAAATTCTTGCCCAAAACAACAGTAAATAACAGCGCACCACCTAAAACCCATCTAGGTGGGGGGCTGCGCCCCTCAAACTCCCCCTAACTATATATACCAACTCCGGCATCGCACTACAGTAGAGAAACAGCATAATCCCTCCATTGGACAAGTATTCACTTGCCTGAGAATACTTACCTGATTTGTGACTCCATGTTTCGTGATTTTCATCTTGGGCTTGTGATCATCGGTATTTTGGCTTTTTGGGAAATAAAAGTAGACCCGTTGCTGCATGGGTGCACTTATTTCTTAAAAGGACTTTTTAGTGTTCTAACACTTACTAGCTGTGGAGTAGGTGGATTGTATATTTCCTTAAAGGAAGAACTTCCCTTTCCTTTTACTTTCTCAGCCACCAATAAAGCCATCATCTTGCTGTCCTGATAAGATATCATCAGTAAATAGATTAACTTACAATTTGAGATGTTGCACCATCAGTATAAGTGTCCGCTCTCATGACTGCCTTTGACATAGCAGACTGTGAAGGTAATCTACAACAACATAAGCATAATTTACTGTACGAGTCGCTGCAGTAATAAGCTTTTCCAGTCTCGTTAATAAATCAGAATTTGGTATGCTGGCTCTTCCCTAACATTAAGCTATAATAGGATGACATGAGAGCTAATCATTTCAAAGTATTAACAAGCAAAGTGCTACAGGTGTACACCTTTCTGTATTTGTCTAACCAGATTCCTTGTCAAATGGCAAACTAACTCAATAATGCATTTGTATTAAGTCATGTTGCAATGGAATTGGTTCCAAGATTTACCCATTATATATTTCTTATTGAACCATAGATAGCTTGTGCATTCCCTGAGCCCTTTTTGGTGCTGCTGGTTTTGTATCAGGGTCTTGAACATTAATTTTCAGGACATCATAAAGGTAATGCAAAGTGGAGGAACATTCCATTTTTACTCTGAGAACCTCCTCATTTACATACAGCATTTTTTTTGGAAAAGTACAGTTGTGTAAGTAAACTTACCATAACTGTAGATGTTCGAATGATCAATGCTGCAGTGGCCTAAGCTGTACAGGTTATATTCTGCACAGGATGTAATGGCCAGCCAGTTTCCAAAGCTTCAGGGCACCTTCCATGGTTCCAAACAGTTAGTAAGCTCAATCTGAGCTGCCTAAAAGTCAGGTTTGGGTGCCAAGAGCTTCAGAGCATTCATATCAACAGGAATGGTTACTAAAGCCTTGAGAAGACAATGCTAGGAAAAGAAAATAATGATCCCTACATGCAGGCAAAAAAAAAATATATATATATATATATATATATATATATATATATATATATATATACAGATCCATATCAGATCCACGACAGAACACTTAACCGATGACCAAATCACCGAGACCATATCGCCGACACAACACATCACCAACAAAGGTAAGTATAACTACTGCAGAACGGAATTTATTCCCATTTCCGCAATAAAATAAAAAACAAAAAACAAACATATACACAGCAGGGGGAAAAGCCCCCCTGCACCCCCCACATCCCCCTACTTAAATATACTAACTCTGAGATTGCACCACATTGCAGAAATGGGAATACATCCCGTTCCGCACTACTTATACTTACCATTGTTGGAGATCTGTTCTGTCGGCGATGTGGTCTCAATGATTTGGTGGAACTGATAGCTTCCTATACATATATATATATATATATATATATATATATATATATATATATATAGATGGATCTAGGACTGTTGAACGAAAGTTCAACAGTCCAAATCCACTATCACCACAATCACACTTCAACGAAAGCGCTTTCACCAAAAAAGTGCTTTCGTTAAAGTGTGTTAAAAAAAAACATTACATTTATGTTTTTGCAGGGGGGCAAACCCCCATGCACCCCCACCCCCCCCTACATTTATATTCTCACCCTGAGGTCGCACTACAGTGGGGAAAAGGGAATTTTCCCTTATCCCCACTGTAGTACGATCTCAGCAACAGGCATACTTATGCAAAAGTGCTTCTTTGGTGAAAAGCACTGTCGCGTATTTATGCACGGCCGTTTCACATTCGGTGAAATGTCTGCTTGAGCATTGGTCCTAGACCCATATATATATATATATATATATATATATATATATATATATATATATATTTATATATATATATATATATATATATATATATATATATATATATATATATATATATATATATATATATATATATATATATATATATATATATATATATATATATATATATATATATATATATATATATATATATATACACACACACACACACATATACACACACACATACACAAAAAAATAGGGAAATGGAGGGAGGGAGAAAATACTGCAGCAGTGAGCATTCAAACATCTACTGTTATGTTAAGTTTAACCTAACACAACTGCACTATATTCATCATTATAATCACTGCTGCAGTAGCCTAAGCTATAGGGATAGAGTACCATAGCTTGGAATAACTTTGGGGAGCGAGAAGGGTCCAGAAGCCCCTGGAGAATGGCCTTAGTAAAGTCTGATCCCAAAGTGAAGAAAGAATGTAGTTAATAGTGCTTTGTAAAAGTATGCACAGAGGACCAGGTTGCTGCTTCTAGAATATTTCCAACCTTTCCAAAAAGACATAGATGATGCCAAGGCTCAAGTAAAGTTAGCTTTGACCTTGCCTGGAAAAGTTTTGTTGTAGTGGGAATAACAAAAGGTAATTGCCTGAGGCAATCATCTGAAAATGGTCTACTTTGATGCAGGTAGTCCTTTCTTCTTACTTTCAATAGAAATGAACAACTGATCAGAAGTTCTGTAAGATTTTGTTCTGCCACAATAGTACTTGAGTTGTCTGTGGACAATGAAAGTATGAAATGTCCTTTCTTCCTCATTTTTAGGTTATGGAAAGAAGAGGGGGAGATGAATAGACTGGCTTAAGGTAAACGTGGATACCACTTTAAGCATAAAAGAAGGATTAGAAGAAAGTGAGATAAGGCTGACCCAACATAAGAGCTTGCAACTCAGCTATTCTTCTTGCAGAGTTCAAATCATGGGAGGCGAATACCTTAAACATTGGACCAATTGGTCTCCCCATATTTTTTTTCATAGATTCGTACTAAGTTAACTACCCTTATGGGCCATTTTAAGCCTAGCCAATTACCCCATGTGAAAATCAAACACTTAACCTTGTGCCAGCAAGGTAAAAACCTTAACCATTATGCCAACCTCTGAGTGAGACTGTTTTCCATGTCAATAACCTCAAGTCAGCCTGAGTTACAGGGTCAAATGGAGCAAGTGTTAGTTTCCCTAAAAAAAAAATTAAGACTCCAGGGAGGAGCCACTGCTTTTCTGGAAGGCTTCTTTATGCCATAGCTCTTTCAAAATCATTTAACATGAGACTGCATTGAAAGAGGACAGACAAGCTGAAATAGCTGACAAATGAACCTTGATAGAGAAGTAAGATAGTAACTCACAAAAATACTGTAGAACCAAAAAACCTCTAGCCCTGAATGGATGCTGTTTATTTTGTTGGCACCAACTAAAAAAAAAAACTTTTCTATTTCCTAATATATGATATTCTAGTACTGGACTTTCTTGCCATTATCAATACCTGTTGCACATCTTCAGAAAAAAGAAGCCTAAAGGATATTAAAACCTTATCATCCAGGCGGTCAGTTACAGTTGCTTGGTATCAGGATATATCAAACACCCCTTATCTAGTGTGAGTAAATGCTGTCTATGAGGAAGCTTGTGGTAACTGCCCCTGGCCATTTCCAGAAAAAGGAAAAGTCACTGTTGCCTAGTCCAGAAGGGAATCTAGACAAATCTTTGAGAGTCCTTCTGAATCTTCAAACATACCTTGGAAATCAAAGGAAAAGGTATAAAAAACATACAAGAATATTCCTGTCCAAGGAAAAAATTGTATCTGTCCTCCAGGACGTCTTGCATAGAGTCCTTGAGTAGAATTTTGCCAGCTGATTGTTTAGAGAAGAGGCCAATAGATCTTCTTTAGTAGTTGCCCACAGACGGATCACATCTCGAGACACCCTGTTTCAGTTTCCACATATGAGGGTCTCTCCTGGTTCTGCCAAGCTTGCTTGCCACACAATTTTGATGTAGCAGGATGTAAGATGCCTGTAGTGTAAGACTGTTCTGTTAAGGTGTATTCATGCTAACATGACTAGTCTGCACAAGGGATAAGATCTGTTTCTCCCTTGGTTGTTTGTATAGTGTCTGTAAACACTTGAAGAGGTCCCAGGGACCACAGATGATTCAGAGATTTGAGGGAATTTCTAAGCGCTATTATCTCTTTCATGATGATGTGTTTTGATCTGTCTGTTCTGTTCCAAGGGCCCTGCCCTTTCATACCTATTGATACCACATCTCAAGCAAAGTCTGAGGTGTCCATTGTGACTGACTGTACTGGAGCAGGAAGGAAGAACTGGAGACTGGGATTTTGAGAAATTTGGTGTCTTCACCACATACTCTCCCTTTTTACAAATCCAAAAACTGGAATTTGAAAAGTCAATGGGTGTTGATACTAGGACCATAGAGATTTCAGATGCCATTATATCTTTCTCATGTGGAGTGATGTGAGACATATTATGGGAATCATAGATGCCTTGAGACTAAAAATCACGAGGAATTCTTTTGCTGAGAGAAAGCTGAGTGGAAAGTCCGAGAAATAGATCTAAATACAGATCTACTATTTTTTTCTGTGGAGGAAAAGCTCTTTGTACGGAGGTATTCCAGCAAGTACCACAGAAAAATAATCCTGTCAGAAGAGACGTCTGAATATTCCCTTGGAATTCCAGCCTGTGTAGGAGAGTCCTTAACCAAGAGAGAGAATCTTGACAATTTGAAAATGACTCTGCAAATATAAGCAAGTAATCTAAAGAAGGAAAGGTAGATACTCTGCAGTCTGTAGTAGGCTATCACACCTTTGAGAACACTCTTGTAGCAATGGATAGCCTAAAGGGTAAGGCAGATAACTGATAATGTGATTCAGACACACAAAACTTAAGAAAAGCCTGACATCTGGATGAATAGGAATATGATGATACGCATCTATGGTCACTAAGTAATTCAAGTGAGGAAGAAGGGGTAATAAGTTGTGAAATGAAATAATTTTGAACTTGGACACAATCACAAACAGGTTCAGGAAGGAAAATTCCAGAACTGGTCTCCAAAAATCTTCTTTCATTAACACTTGTGATAGAGGAGTAGAAAAAGCTTCTGTTATCCCCTGAGATAGCATCTGCTGTAAGACAGAAGGAAAGAAAGAGTGTGGTTTGGCAGATGAGTAGACATCCCTTGGAAAGAAACGACAGCTTCCCACTGCCATCTATAGCCTTGATGGATCACATTCAGACCCATTTGCCAGAAACAAGCTGTTGCCAAAGAGTGAAATGGATATTCATACATTTTTGGACTTATTTGACTGTCCTTTATTCTGTTGGAGTTCTTTTTGGAACCTCCCAGCCTTTGCTTTTTTAAATGTTTGCTAACCGGCATTTTGCTGAGACTGTTTATTTTGCTTTTTGCTAAAGTTAGATGAGAGACCAAAGAATCCCATAGAAAACTTAGAGAAGGAGAGCTGAAAAATCTGAGATTCCCAGATTCAGCTTTCTTCTCTTATCATTTTGAAAACATCTGCAGAAGAAGGTCCAAAAACTAGATCTCAATCCAAGGGAGAATTCAAAATTTAATTCCTGACATCCTCTGGGAAATTCTGAGAATTCAGCAAGGCAAACCTCCTCAAAGCAGTTCCAACAGCAGCAGCAATAGAAGTGGCACCCACAAGGTCACAGGCACATTTTAAGCAATAAGTAGTGATTTAGAGCATCTGTAGCAATTTATTTTCATCTGTTTGTAGTTTTGTCCAGAAAATATTTATTGTTATTTCACAACCACTGTTTTTAAGAGAAACCTTTACTGAATGATTACATGTAACGTAGGCAAACTTACATTTATATAAAAGTAATCAAACAATATTAACAATTTCACATTTACAAACCAGATATTGTTCTATACAATTCAATCAACTCAACATTGCATAAATTGTTCTATTCCTGCCTTACCATAGAAACCATTCTTCATCCAAAATATTTTTCTGCATGTAATGTTCCCACAATTTTCATTTATTTATATGTAATTTGCTCCTCCCCTTTTATAAAGATACCACTTGCAGTTCTTTTATTTCTGTTACAATAACTTGTTCAAGTATGGCTGGTTTAGACTTTAATTTCCATTTTCTAATAATTGCTTTTTTCAGCCACCAGAATTAAACTTAACAAGGCCTATCTATGTCTAGGCAGGTCAGATCCTATATTCTAGCATAAAAGAATCATTTCCTTAGTTACACCCATTTCCTCATCCAGTATTTCTAACAGTAGTACTCTGTAGGGTATTTTTAAAGTCTGCAAACTCATTACACTCAAAAGATATATTTCCCAGCTACAGTGGATATAAAAAGTGCACACACCCCTGTAAAAATGCCAGGTTTTTGTAATATAAATAAATGAGACCACAATAAATCATCTCAAAACTTTTCCCACCTTTAATGTGACCTATAACCTGTAAAATTCAATTGAAAAACAAACAAATTTGTTAGGGGAAAAGATATTAAAAATAGAAAAAATTTACCATACGCTGGTTGCATAAGTGTGCACACCCTTAAACTAATATTTTGTTTTGTGTGCACACCCTTAAACTAATACTTTGTTGGAGCACCTTTTGATTTAATTAAAGCATTCAGTCTTCTTGGGTACACACCTGCCATTAACTGAAGAGAGTCTGATTAACCCCAAATAAAGTTCAGATGTCCTAGTAAGATTTTCCTGATATTTACTTAGTTGCCTGGTACAGCAAAAGCAATGGTTCGCAGAGAGCTTACAAAGCATCAAAGGGATCTTATTGTTAAAAGGTATCAGTCAGGAGAAGGGTACAAAAAAATGTCCACAGCATTGGATATACCATGGAACACATCAAAAACTGGAGAAAATATAAGACAACAGTGACATTGCAAAGAACTGGACATCCCTCCAAAGCTGATGGAAAGACAAGATGAAAACTGGTCAGGGAGGCTGCCAAGAGAGCTACAGCAACACTGAAGCAGGAATTTCTGGCAAGTACTGGTTGTGTACTACATGTGACAGCAGTCTCCCGTATTTTACATATGTCTAGACTATGGGGTAGGTTTGCAAGACAGAAGCTTTTTCTCACACAGAAAAACATCCAGGCCTGGCTAAAATTTGCAAAACAATACATCAAATCTCCCAAAATCATGTGGGAAAATGTGTTATGGTCTTATGAGACCAAGGTTGAACTATTTGGCCACAATTCCAAAAGGTATGTTTGGCGCAAAAACAACACTTTGCATCACCAAAAGAACACCATCCCCACAGTGAAGCATGGTGGTGGCAGTATCCTGCTTTGGGGTTGCTTTTCTCCAGCTGGAACTGGGGCTTTAGTCAAGGTGAAGGGGAATTATGAACAGTTCCAAATACAAGTCACTTTTGGCCCAAAACCTTCAGGCGTCTACTAGAAAGCTAAAGATGAAGAGGAATTTCACCTTTCAACATGACGATGACCCCAAACATACATCCAGATCAACAAAAGAATGGCTTCACCAGAAGTAAATTAAAATTTTGGAATGGCCCAGCCAGAGCCCAGACCTAAATCCAATAGAAAATCTGTGGGGTGACCTGAAGAGGGCTGTGCACAAGCCATGCCCTCGCAGTTTGACAGATTTAGAGTGCTTTTGCAAGGAAGAGTGGGCAAATATTGCCAAGTCAAGATATGCCATGCTGATAGACTGCTACCCAAGAAGACTGAATGCTATAATTAAATCAAAAGGTGCTTCAACAAAGTACTAGTTTAAGGATGTGCACAAACAACAAATTAATAGTTTAAGGGTATGCACACATATGCAACCAGCATATTGTACATTTTTTATTTTTTATATTTTTCCCCCTAACAGATTTGTTTGTTTTTCAATTGGATTGTACAGGTTATAGGTCACATTAAAGGTGGAAAAAGTTTTGAAATGATTTATTGTGATCTAATTTTTTTACATCACAAAAACCTGGCATTTTAACAGAGGTGTGTACACTTTTTATATCCACTGTACCTCTTTCTTCCCCATCACACCACCAACATTTGCCAGCTACCAGAAGAAAAATTATTTGGAGTCTGCTTGGGGTATAAAAATACTCAGGGAAACACTTCCAATCAAAAGTCCTAAATCTTCTAGACTTTATTGCATGCTTGACAGCCATACATATGTCCTCCCATTGTTCCTTTGTAAATTTCTTATCCAGTCTCTCTTCCCAATCCTTTCTAACCTCCTCTGATTGATTCCTATAGTAACTGTGCAATATTGTATATGCCTTTACTGATTATCAGTTTGTTAACAGCAGTTTCTCTTCTAGATTCAACTAAAAATACTACCAGAGTAGGTCTCTCACTTAGGATTTCCCTGTCACTTTCTTGTTGCCTATACGCTGATATCAATCCTAGATAGCGAAGGCAGTTGCTAGCCTGCAGTCCAAATGTATTCTTGGCCTCTACACATTCTATTACCTTTCCCTTTCTAGTTATTTGTTCCCAATACTTGGTTCCTTTGCTAGTTTTAACCAGTAAATTCCAGTTCCCTCTTGCCTGCTGTCTGTACCCCTAATTGCAGTCATCTCTATCAACAAAATCGCCTTTCCTTGTTCTTATGTTGGTTTAGCTCTTACAATATTTCCATATGGATGTTGTTATTCTCCTTAAAGGTCTGCATCCAGAATTCTGCTTTTTCTATGCAGATTTTTTATCAGGTATGAAGTACATCCTCATGAGGATCAGTGCTGGTCTCTAGTTCATCTTGAGTAGCTATATAAGTTTACAAGGCACTCATATAAATTTTTAGCTTTTATATGTGCCTTCTTCAGTTTTTTTAAGCACATAAAGCCTTCACAGGGAAGTATGTTTGTAGTCTACCAGTATTCACTGTTTCCAAATGAGCATAACAAATCTAAATATCAGCTGGCAGATTTTTAGATTAATTAGGTTTAAGCAAGCTATATGCAGAGCCCATAATGGGGTAATGGGGTAAGTCATAAGGAAAGGGATGGGAATCTTTCCATTAAGCACAGTGTATGACTAATATTGAAGTAGATGGGGATGTTTTCTATGTATGTGTTTTAATTTACTGTAATAACTATAGACTGCATCAGAATAATTGTCACAATTGATACAGCAGAAACTCCTTTGTATTGTTACTGTGAGATAACTGTCAGGATAAAGGAAAATACGGTTACGTTGTGTTTCCAGAGATATGTAAATAATGAAGCTCAGCATTCCGTAAAAATACTCTTGGGGGTTGTGGATAGTCTAAGTCACAGAAATGAAAACTGAAAATAATGCTGAGCTGTTTGAAATCTGATTTTTTTTTTTGTCTGGGACTTGGCCTTAATGATATGTGTAAATAGGAATCTTTCACATCAGGTGTCAGCATGTGACAACCCTCCTCAATAAATAAAATTAGTACTTTAAAAGTGCAGTCTTGAAAA